>NC_050581.1:174730369-175030369 GCF_011100635.1 Trichosurus vulpecula
TTACCTTCTTTCTGCTGGCAATATCAAGATTTCTTTACATTCTTGTAACTCAAGGTTATAGAGACGGGCAGCTGATCTCTGTCAAGGAGCCACTGCTGTTCACCTGGCTTCATTATTGTTTCTTTGACAAAGCAAGTGCATCATCAGTGGGTTGATCTTCTATTCTGTCTCTAGTCAATTCAGTTCTCTCCTAATTCCATGTTTGCTTTTCCTAGGCCTGAGCAGAGTAAGGAGTGAGGAATCATTAATTTGATTTTTTCTCCTTTAAATCTTATTTTTGTAATTTAAAGGATGGCTTAAACATACAAGCAAGCAAAGATTTATTAGATTCCTATTTCCTATGTATCAGATCCCTAGATCCCTAGAGCACTGAGCTCTAGAACCACAAAGAAATAATGAAATGATCCCTGTCCTTGTGAGCTTATACTCTAAGAGAGGAGACCATTTGTATCCATACAAGTATAACAAAACACATTACAAATAGTTAAAACTAGAGTATGCTGGAGTCAGCTTGAACTGACTGGAAAGAGTCAATTGTTAAATTTTCAGTGTGAATGAGAAATCAGCAAATGCTACAAAGCAGGGCTGCATTTATTGTTTTGCTAATGGTCTATACCTAAGAAAGTGATAAAAAATGTTAATAATGCAGATTAAACTTAAACATATGTCATGCATACATTTTAGGAGAGTGAATTGTTAAACATTTAGCAGCACAGTCTTATATGAGAAGCAGATAGAAAGCATACAAGGCAACCTTAGAGAAGACAATATTGGCAGCTGGGTGAAGAAGGAAGACCTCAGGTTGATTCCTTTCTCTTGTTATTCCTTTTATATAAAAACTGCTATAACTTATTTTATTCCTCATTATGCCTATAAATAATATCTCATGTTGCTGCTATTCCTTTGCTATATGATACTGGTCAGATCAAGGGATATTCTTGAAAATCCACTGTGCTAGAAACTATATGGTACATGGAAAGATAATGAGATGGTAAAATTAGAGCCAGAAGAAGCCTCGGAGTGCATTTAGTCCAAACCTCTCATTGTATATGTGAGAACAATGAGGTCATATGAAGGAAGAGCTAGGACTTGACACCAGCATCTCATATCAAATCCAATATTTTTTTCCTTTCAAAAAGAAACTGTAAAGTGATTGGGTGAGGTCAGTAGTTCCAAAGAAAGGAATTAAATGGTGCCCCTTTGCCCCAAACTTGCTTCTGCTCTTGTCTCTTGACTGGCTACTTAACACACATCTCTCCTTACATGATAGGTTTAGAAAAGGGGAAAGAAAAGATAAATAGGATAGAGGGAAAAGGAAGAGAAGGAGACAAAATGTGAGGCAAAGGCAAAAAAGAGGAGAGTGGTAAGAAAACATGGGAAGAGAGACAGAATAATGAGTGATAGCCCTGTTTGAATACCGGCCATGTGACCATGAACAAATCTCTGCCAAGAGAGGATGCTTCAGGGGCCTCTCTTATGACATAGGGCTAATAACATTTGTCCTGAGGCTATTATTATTTGAATGCCTTTTAAAATATGGTATTTTATTAATGAGTCAATATTGTTGTTGTTGGATAGTGTTTGAACAATCTGGCTAGCAGCTTCTGTGGGGGTATAAGATTCACCCACAGCCAGCACCCAGAAAGCTGCCAACAGCACAGGTTCTTCTGATCTGCTTAATTAAGGAAAGCAAGGTGAAGGGGTTGATGAGCTTACTTTTAATTCAGCATTCAAATATCATTCAGTTAGTTCAGGGGGAAAAGCCAGCACCCTGAACTTCAAAACAAAATGCAAACAAATTACAAACATCAACAGACAGACTTTGTCTGATTCAAATCCCAACACACAGTTACCAGAGTTCAACAACATCTCAACATCCGGGTTTACAAGCTGGAGGGCTCCTTAGCTACAGCTGCCCAGAGTCTCCTCATCAACACCATCACCAGAGCCCCTCACAAATGGCTCTGTCCTCCCTTCTTATAGGGCTTCAGACAAAATCAAACATCATCTGAATCACCAGAGCTCAGGCTCTGGTGATTGGTTCTTGAGTTGGCCCCTCCCCTTATGACCCTGGGAGGTTCACATCCACACGGATTACTAACACCTAATGGGGTTTGGGCCTGGGGCTTAGCACCTAGTAAAGCTCACTGAGATAAATTGAGTCACTCAAAGAAAACAAAGGCCATTCTGGTTACAGATAGGTATCTGCTAGAGATTGGAGGATGTGGATTTTAGGTTCCCTTGTTCCCTTCTTCTGACACCAAATAATAATAATAATAACTCAACTCCTTTTTTCTTCTCCTTACATCAAGTGTATTTAACCTATGTATATCTATGTCATGGATCCCTTGGCAGTCTGGTGAAGCTTATAGATCCTTTCTCAGAATAATGTGGTATTTATTTTTTTTAATTATAATTGAACAAAATACTGTTTCCATTAGATATTAGTGAATATAAAGATATCACCTCCCCCCCCAACCCCCACCCCATCCAGCTTCACAGCTGGCTCCTACCCATATACCCTTTGGAGGATGTAGATCCCAAGATAAAAACTTCTACTTCAGATGTTTGTATTCTAAAGAAATTTGATTAGTGGCTTCAGTCAACTCTTTATGACTCTATTTGAGGTTTTCTTGGCAGATACTGGAGTGGTTTGCCATTTCCTTCTCCAGATCATCTTATAGATGAGGAACTGAGACAAACAGGGTTAAGTGAGTTGCGTAGTGTCACACCACAAAGAAGTGTCTGAAGCCAGATTTGAATTCAGGAAGCTGGGCCTTCCTGGCTTCAGCCCCAGTACTTTATCCACTCTGCCTCCTAGCTGCCTACTTACCTTCTCAAAGGGTGGGGTAAGGGTAGAAGGAAAGGAGAATATTAGAAACTCATTTTTTTAAATTAATGTTAATTTTTTAAAAATGTGATCAGGAAATATACAATGAAATACATACACACATATACACACACATACACACATACAAAATGCATCTTTGTTTTTATTTTTAAAATTTGGGAGCAGTATTGGCAGCTGACTGGAAGACAACCATAAGATATATTGGTTATATTTGGTTGGATAGGTACCATTGCTCCCAACTGGAAGTCACATTTTAATTTTATTTTATACAACTATTTTGAAGAAAATCTCCTTTCCCCACATCCCTCCTAAGTTATCTTTCTTCCCTTTCGTTCCCTTTTCCTCCATTGTCTTTATTATAAATGGTCTTCCCCTGCCTTCTCCCATTTTCTTTATCTGTCTCCCCTTGGCTGTACCCAACTTGTTTCCACTTGACAGAATACCTATGTCCTTGTATCTTTAATGCCTGCCATTTCCAGGAAATCTTGTTTTCCACTTTCAGCCTATTCAGCTGCCCTTGTTACTGACTGCTCCTTCCCTGTGTTAATGATGCTCCTTCCTCATCTTACTTTTTCATCCTGACTTTGACCTGCTATGTCATTACTGCACTAACCTTGCCTCCCTTGAATCTCTCTGTGATTGAGTGAATCCTTGCTGGGTGCACTGCAGGCCTGCTACAGGGATTTTTGAATGTCTTCTTCTTTTCTCCTCTACACTGTATCATGTAGACATCAATACCCAGCAATACTATTGAAATTAATCATTTTTAGTGTTGTGTTATTGGAGAAAGAAGTAATTATAGGATAGTTGGAGTTCTGTTCCCCAAAAGCACAATCGAGGCATGGGCTAAAAGCTGTTACAAGAAACGAGAACCATAATATGACCCACAAGCCAAATGAAAGGACCAAGCCACTTTCCTTGTAAATTAGAGAACTGTGTTATCCATAAAAACTATAAATGCTCTTTGTTTCATTGAAGTAATAGGGATTTCATTCTTGACATATATCAGCAGGAATTCAAATATGTTATTCATGAAAATTAGGGTTGTTCTTTCAAATTCTATTCAGCGCTGCTGGTTATAATGAGTTTGTATTTGTCAAATGGGTTTATGCTTAGATGAAAAGTTAATGATAAACAAGCTTTCTGAACTACTCAATGCACCCACCATCCATGTGCTGGGTTACATGACATCCATCTTTAGCAAACAATGGCCCCTGAAGGAATCTATGTGGATATGAAAATGAGGACGTTATTTCACTGTTAACATGAACTGCCAAGATGACAGAGAAAGCATGAGAGAACACTGACATTTTTGTTTGTTTTTCCTGGCCCTTATTATTAACTCTAGCTTTTTTGGTATGTAACCATTGAAAAAGAAGTTTATTAAAGTCTTTAAAGTCAAATGCTTCATCACTGAGTCAGACAGTATACAACAATCCTTCAAATGTTTATTAAACTGTCATTTTACAAAAATATTAGGTATTTAATAAATGCTTGACTGATTGAGTGACTGATACATGTTCCCTTTAATCATCATTCAATCCAAATGAGATTTTTGTTTTCCAAATTGGGAAACAAGGGCTTATTATTTTTATATTTGCATAAAGTCACAATGTATCCAAGGTACGCTACCTACTCAGTCAGTTAACTCTAATCTTAACTGCTGTGGAGGCAAAAAGAGAGAGGTCCTGTATCCTTCCCCTTTTTTGACATGAGTAACTCCATATTACAAATTGATTCCATTTCAGTTAAAGGGAGAAGTCAGATTTTCCTTTGTCTACGGTCCTCTAGACCTACCTGCTTCTGTGTTTTCTTCTAGACTTATTAAAACAATGGCAACAACCAAAGGACAGTCACTTCTGTAATTATAGATTGGACCACCAGAAAGGCTGATGGGAATAGAAGCCCACTGCCGTTCTTGAGGAGTGAGTACAAGACTTGTTATGTTCCTGGAGTGAGCATACTCTGTAATAAATTCATTATTACTGAATTAAATGAAATAAACACTCAATCTACATTCTCACATACAAATCCCAATGGTGTTTAAGAACTGCCTCCATCTGAGGTGCTGACCAGCACTATTTGGTAGGCAAGTAAGCCACCTCTCCCCTCAAGCAATACTCTTAGCCTTCACTTTTTAAAGGACTTGGTCATCTTCTTGTGGGTGTTCCCCTCACCAGTGTAGATCACAAGCTTTCCATGCCTTTGTATTCTATATCATTTTGCCCAAGAACTGCCATAAATCACCAGAGGCCTTCCTCTAGGGCATTGATGTCAAACTCAAATAGATATATATCCCAATGAGCATGATATTGACTCAGAAAATGTCGAAGTAACATCTATGCTGTATTCTGTTTTTATTTTGCTAAATATTTGCCAATTTTATTTTACTCTGGTTCAAAACACATGGCCACTTGTAGACAATGGCCAGTGAGCTTGCCACATATGCTATAGATAAATACATAGATAGATGGATAGATAGATATATGTGCATACATACATGTTTGGATATAGGTATATGTTTTGTATGTGTGTGTACCTGTGTGTATGTATGTATATATGTGTGTATTTGCATACAGGAGCAGCTAGGTGGTGCAGTGGATAGAGTGCTGAGTGCAGACCAGGAGTCAGGAAGACTCCTCTTCTTGATTTCAAATTTGGCCTCAGATTCTTACTAGCAGGGTGACCTTGGGCAAGTCATTTAACCCCATTTGCCTCATCTACAAAATGAACTGAAGAAGAAAATGGCAAACCACTCGAGTATTTCTGCCAAGGAAATCTCAAATGGGTTCACAAAGAGTCAGATGTGGCTGAACAACAACAAAGCATGGATAGTCATTCACACTCTCTTCCTTCTCATGAACAATACTGTTCACTAAATCTACTGACATCCTGAAATGGCAATGATTCTCTCTCTCTCTCTCTCTCTCTCTCTCTCTCTCTCTCTCTCTCTCACACACACACACACACACACACACACACATATTACATATAATATATAATGTGTGTTTACATTTATGTGTGTGTTTGTATATATGTATGTATATAACATTTTGTGGGTTTTAGTATTTCACATATAGCACTCAGCTATTCTATTGTCTCTCATTCTTTATGACGAGCCTACCTTCTTTTCTAACAGTTATTTCCTGGATAGTATCATTTATGCTATTTCTTATGTACATGATGTCAAAGAGGGGAAGATAACAAATGAATGGGGAGGAGGGAATCACTAATAGTATTATTTAAAAAAAACCCTTCTGACCAGAAACATACATTTAATCCCTATTCCTATCCTCCTTCTCTAAAAAATATTAATAAGAATGATTTATGTACATTTCCTAGATTTCCTAAAATATTACAAGAACAGACTGATTTTTGTAAATAATTTTTCTCCTTACAAGATTTTTGAAACTTATACAAGAATATAAACTACTTGAGGGCAGTGACTGCCTCATTTTTCTCTTTGGAGTATCCACACATATCATAGAACCTTGAACATAACAGGTACTTAATATACATTTGCTTGCTAAAGTGAAATTTACATCCAACATTTTGAAACCTAATTATAAGGATCAGAATGATTTTTCACTGCTGAACTTCTTGAAAGTTTTTTATACTGAATCAAATACTTCCCCAACCACTCAGTCTTATGCCTTGCAGTGCACTGAAACTTATAAAAGTTTAACAATGCTATGGCTATCTAATTAGCATATCTCATAATGTGTATTTAGTCTTCCTACTCCTGGACATAAATATGTCAATGACTCATTCATACTCCCTTGAGATCTTGGTCCAAATGTACCTCCAGGGCCACATCTCCTCACCCAACCAACCTCTCTTCCTATGAAATGACTTCAGATATTTGCCATTTAGATGTAAAAAATCTGATCACATTTTCCCATCCTGGCTCTCAATACTGGTATTGTTGCACGGGAGAAGATCCCTATAAAATTCCCAAGATGCAAACTTATTCTCAACTCTCTTGTGTAATCACCCAAGATCCTACATACTCCTCATTCCCCCTCCTACATTCAGTCACACTTACTGAATGATTCTGTACACAAAACTGAGCTCCCAAGGGCTCTGAACACAGTATTCACTGATACCCACTCAACCTCTTTTCCTTCACACAACATCCCCACATCTTAGCTATTCACTAAAACCAGAGTTCCTTTGTCCTACCCACTGATTTCACACTCCAGGGTCTGGCTTTAACCATGATACATTGCACCAGCAAGATTCACCTGACATGAGACTGCTCTCACTGCTTCCTAAACAAATTTAAGGAAGTCTTGACAGCTGTGTGTGATCAGATGCCCATAATGCCTGGGACACCAAGCAGTTCTTACCACTCCCCAGATATCCCCAGGGTCTGACACGATAGGATTTGACAATATTGATCACACTGGCTTCTTTAAACTCCTGCTTTCATTCCTATGACAATGCACTCACTGTTCTTTTCTGATTGTTAACTATTCCTCCTCTATCCTCATATTTACTACACAAATTTAGGTATTTCCTAAGATTGTGTTTTTATCCTTCCCTTATTTTTCTATGATTCTTCTTTGGTGACTTCATCTACTCTCAGTATCAATCATTACCTGTATGTCAATAATGCTCCAACACATCATCAGTTTCAGTCTCTCTCCTAAGGTATCATCCCACGATGTCAACTGCCTATTAGATATCTCCATATGGATACATCTGTCAGTCAATTAACACTTGTTAAGCACCTACTATCTGCTTAAACTTAAATACATACTAAAATGGATCTATGATCTCATTGGTTTGCAAGTTCCCTCACACCATGCAGATTGCATCCCATCCATACCTGTTTTCCTATGTAAGTTTTTCCCATGTCCTCCCAAAAAGCATACCAGCTAACAAGCTGGAGTGCTTTCTTAACTTTCTCCCAAAATCATGTGAATACCATTGGACCACTTTGGCTACTCACTTTAAACTTATAATGTCAAAACCAAACTCATCATTACCTCAAACCAACTTCTGTCTCAGATTTTCCTTTTTCTATTAATGGCAGCACTAAGTGATCAAGATTCAGAACCTCAAAGATATCCTTTCCTCCTATCTCTCTCATCCTCCATATCTAATGAATCACCAAGATATCTGCAACATCTCTTGAATTTGTCACTACTATCACATGAATTTCCCATGATCACTACCAATAGCCTAACAAGGCCTCATTGCCTTTTACCTGGTACAGTATCTTAATTGATCACCCAGTCTGGTTTCTTCTCCTTTCAAATCCATCCCATTGCCTAAATCCTTCCAGATCCAAGAAGTATATCTATTTTCAAGGTGTCAGCTTTCCCATTTTTGTCTAGCCTATATTTCACTCATTCTAAGTGCTTGCATGATGGTTTCTTACAACCAATCAAATAAAATTCGGAGTCCAGTAAAATCAAGGCTTTCAAGAATCTGATAATAGCTTACCTGAATGGAGCCTCAGAAGCCACATGGTCCAATCTCTTCATCTTTTCATTTGAGGAAACTGAAGTTCAGGGAAATCAAGTGTGTCAGCCAAGACGACTCACTCTTCTTCACTAAACTTCTACTGTGTTGCCTCATCACGGCATGGAGGTGACATTGGGCTTGTAAAGGCCTTGATACTATAGTCTTGCACAAATCCTGCTAATCTGTGAAGGGATTGAGTATGGGTCAAGTAATAGACTATATTCTCATTTGATAAGAACTAACCTTGCTATGTTTGGGAAGGGCCTGTTGGGTGTGTTATTTTGGTGATATATTGTTTTCCTACAGATATTCTCAAATGTGTTAAATTGTAGAGAAATTGCACTCTACGTTGGTGTAGCAAAAGCTAATTCCAAAGAACTCATGGACCCTTGAAGAAAGTATTAAAATATAGTCACAGGTGAAAACTTATGTGATTTGACCTCCCATATATAAGGCTAGAGCTTTCAATTTTTTTGTCACTAGTAGGGATGGATTTGAAATGATGCATCCATGCTATCTGGTCCGAGGGCATAACTATGTAAGGTTATAGGTGCGAGACTTTGGTTATAGAACAGATAAACTACATTGGCCTTTCACATACAGGATTGACATGTTATGGGCCTCTTAACATTATACTTTGGGACTTAATGTTTTATTTGTAAATGTTTTATGAGAGGGAGTCTTGGACAGGTTGCTTCTCATGAATGTCCACTAATGAACATTTTGGTATGCAACGTATTCAAGGCAGGAGAGGAAGGAAAAATTTGTAATAGACCAAGAGGGTGCTCATATTTTCTAACTATTCTGTTGCAACATATGACAGTCCAGCCCTCAAGTCTGAATGTTGTATGTTGCAATGTTAAGACTGGGAAATATTGTTTCGTCCAAATGAACTAACTTCAAACTACAACATTGTTTTCCCATTTTTAACTCTGTGGAATATATCAAATGCAATATATCAAAATTTGTTACACGTGACGACTCAAATCATATGGGCTATATATGTGGAGAGAGATAGAGAGAGAGAGAGAGAAAGAGAGAAAGAGAGAGAGAGAGAGAGAGAGAGAGAGAGAGAGAGAGAGAGAGAGAGAGAGAGAGGTGCAATATTGTGTAGGAGGCAGAGTGCAGGACGTGGAACCAGTAAGAAATGGTTTGAAATTTAGCTTCAGATCATCTGTGTTACCCTAGTCAAGTCACTTATCCTTTATATGCCTTTGACAACTCTATAGGACTTAATTACTAAATCATAGATGTTGGTGGAAGGAGTTATCCAAACTGGCAAAAAAACCCTGAAACTTCTGTTATTATTTTTTCTCAATAACAAGAGAGAATGTCTTTGCCCTTATTTATTTTTTAATGACAGTAAAATACAATCCAAATTACTAAATCATACTTAATGGTAAGTATATTTACATATATATTATATATTATCATTATCAATATTATTATATATTTAAGTATATTTACATATTTATAATGCATGAATACTATATGATACAGACATAGTATTGAAACATTCAGAAAGTGAAGACACCCAGTCTGATTATTCTTGCTATCAGTTAGTCCAAAAACTTCCAGACATAGAGAAGGCCAGATGCCAACCAGTTTTTTTGCTTTGATGTTATTGTTGTCAGTGTGGTTTCTTGCTGATAGCAAATGGAAAAGCAATTTAAAATGACTTTACAAGATATTTTCCAACTAATAAACATTTTATCCAAGAGTCCTTTGCCATTTGAAGAGATTTTCATTATAAAACCTCAGTTGGCTTATTTTAAAATTCAAAATGTTTTCATTTCAATTAAACTCATCCAACATTTGTTAAGTAACTACTATATGTACAAGGCAGTGTCCTTGTTCCTGAGGTTACAAGAATGGATTCTGATCCCATCAGTGTGGATGTTCCTTCTAAGAAGCCAGAACAAAATTCATCCATGCCTGACTATCTTTTGGGATTTTGGTTGATATTTTCCTGTAACATTGTCACAGTGGATCCACGGAATATATTAGAAGTCTTCTTCACTTTCTATTTGCATTACAGGGATATTACTGGGACACATGGTCTTCCCATTGCTCTTCTCATATAATCAGTTCATCTTATTCTTCAAGCATACATTTCTTTGATGACACATATGTTGTTAGCTTGCTTTGTTGATTGGCATCAACTACTCCAGCTTTTTTTCAAAGATGATTATTTCACATGTATTTCTGTCTGCTCAAAGCCCACTATGCACCTGCCCATTGTCTTCTGTGTGAAATTCATTTTTAATTCTTTGGAGATGGCAGTGTTTCATGATTGGCAAATCTATGACAATCCATATAGAATATTAGTATTAGAAGTATGAGTCTTTATTTTAGAGAGATCTTTGGGGTAAAGAAAGGAGCTTTCCAATCCCCCTAAGGCAATGAAGGCATTCTCTTTCTGTATAATTTTGGGCCCAACTCACTGTTCATTTCTACTATCTACTACTATTTCTACTTTTGGCAACTGGTGGTATAGTGAATAGCATGCTGGGGCTGGGGTCAAGAAGGCTTATGTTTGAATAATATCTCAGATACTTTCTAGCTGTGTGACTTTGGACAAGTCATTTAACTTCTGTTTGGTCCAGTTTCTTCAACTGTAAAATGGGGATAATAAAAGCCCCTATCTCACAGGATTGTTGTAAGGATCAAATGAGAAAAAGCACTTAGCACAGTGCCTGGCACTAGTAGGCATTATATAAACGCTTATTTCCCTCCACTCTTCAATCACTCCAAGATACATGTACAGATAGAATAGATTTAGAACTTGTCCATCTGACTGTATGACATAAGCTAGATAATTGACATTCTTCATTTCTGGATTTTTCCTATACAGATGGTTGGGGAAATGTTGAATGGTTATGAATTTCTTTTAGGTATTTTTGCAGTATTTCAGGGCTTGTTGTAATCATCAAAATTCAACCCACAAATTGTTGTGTCTAAAGGGTGTCATCATCTACAGGGAATACCTCTTTAATTTGTAGTCTAAAGTAGGGTTCCTTCACAACAATGGTGACCACCATTGGCAAGCATACATTTCCCTGTTTTATGCCTCTCCTGATATTTCTGATTAGAGAGTCCCTGTTATCTCTCATATCTTTCCTGAAATCTCAAATTATCTAATACATGGGTTGGAGGTACCTTGTCAGAAGAGAGCCTTTAAGGCAAAATTTTCTTCTGTTGAATCAAATACTTTCCTATGGTTAATAATTCAATTCAATAAACATTTATTAAGTACTGATTGTGTGCTAGACTAATGCAAATAAGAAAATGAAATACAGTTTCTATCTTCAAAGAGCTTAGGACCTAATGGGGAAAGATAACACACAAAGGAAGCTTAAAAGCAGTGGGGGGCAGAGGGGAACCACTAAGGGGTGCCTGAAGTCCTAATCTAACAGAGCTCCTAAGGATACCTGAAATCCAAATCATACAGACCTGCTGATGGAAAGGGGACATTTCCCTGGAAAGTTCAGATCCCGGCCCTTTTTCTATGAAGGAAAGCTTTGGAAGGTGTTAGAAGCTCTACCTTTCCAGTCTCCAATCAGAGGAGAGAGGAGGGAGTTGAGGTGTCGCATATCCAAACTGAATCAATCAACAGTGATGATGATTTCAGATGATCAGCTTGTCTTGTGTGAAGTCAAAACCAAGCAGAGCCTCAGATGAACCATGAACAGTTAGCACAATGTGACAATAGCCTCCATTTTCAATCGTGATATTATGGAACATGGTTTGCAAAAGCCTACCTGTTCCTTACTACTACTCTCACTGAGTGTGTCCTTACTGTGTTGATGTGGGTGTTGTTAATTATCAGAACTGTTATGACATTTGGCATATATGTCAGCAATTATCAATGATTTCTTGGTTTTTTGGAGGAGGGAGGGGGCATCAGAGGTTTTGCCATACTTTTTTTTAATTCTCTTCCTTCAGATACCTTGTGAATCAATCCCTCAACACCCTCACAATTGTGTTACTTTCTGTCCAGATCACTTCTGTACATTCATGCAATATAATCCAACTGCTCTCCCCATTGAATGCCATTCCTACCTCCTCAAAAAGCACACCCAAGACTTTGACATTAGATGGCGACTCTAATTTCCTCAATGGCAAGGCAAGTATGTTATATAAATCTCTGCAGATCTTTTCTATTTTTCTTCTATCTTTTGTCCTTCTATTGTCATTGTTAAATGATCTCAGGCTGACTGCTTTGCTCTGTTGCTTTCTTTAAACCTGGTTTTACTCATATTGCTCCTCTCCATGTAATGAGGCAATGTGGCTCACAACCTTCCATTATCCTTCTTCATAAGATTTTACAAATGAGCCTGTATTTCAAATTGGCATTGTCTTTATCTTGCAGGTCTTCTGCTTGGCTCAAGCTGAAACTTAAGTGGCTGCTGACTGAAGTGGCTATTTTTTACTTTTTACTTTATTTTATATCAGAAAGCATTTACTCTGGTTAAATTTCTTTATGGAATTATGCAATCTGTATCTATGACCTTTTCTCCATTCATCTCATTTTTTACTATTATTTAAATAATTCAATATTAAGTTTTCAATCAAAGTCACATTTTTTTCTCATTTTTATTATTTTTTCTACCTTCATATTAATTTTTATACTTTTCCTAAAAAGCTAATTCAAGAGTGACTCTCACATGACAATAAGTCATATCCTGTCTGTAAAAAGAAAATCAGATTCTTTTTTGTGATAATATTGGTTGTTTGCCGTCTCTAGAACCTACCAAGTCTATTCTCACGAAAAGTACTAATGCTGTTTTGGTGTGGACTACTAGAATTTTAGCTCTCTTGTTCCTATTTCGTATTTTCTAATGTTTTCCTCATCAGCCTCACCTATCACAACTTTTCTATCAAATTCACCATTACCAAAGTAGATATTAATTTAATTTAGAGTTCATCATTGAATTCTTTACAAAATATTCTACCTCTCCATCCTCTATAACCCTAACCCTAAAAGTGCCTCCAACTCTAACTCTAAAAGCCTCCGACTACAACTCTATCAGATGTTCATGAATAAGCTTCAATTATTTTCATGGTGACCTTTTGTAAATGCTAATCATGAGCACTGAAATCCAAGGTGGCCAGGTATCCATGAAATCCTGTTTCTTTTTTGCTTGGGTACATGATTTTAAAACATTCTTTTTTTCTCTCTCCACTGAGCTCATGTGAGCCATCCTTCCATGAGCTACCATCTCATTTTTTCTTCTGGTTTTAGTTATAATGAGAATATCAAGATTAATATGAGAAGAGTCCTCCGTGATTAAATCCAATTGATTGTTGGATCACATTTGGAGTGTCAAAGCTAAGTTCAAGTTTGTAAGTGATGTAAAACCTGTATTTTTTAGCACTTTATGTTCCCTTTTCTTACACTTAGCACTGGCACTACAAGAGAGGAAAGAAGCCACACAAGACTGAAAATTAATTTATTTTTAATTTTTCTTTGCTTCATGGGTTTCCATAGACAAAGAATTCAATATCAAAATGTCAGCATCCTGGCAATGTAACTTTCTGTACTTATGTAGGCTGGTCCTCAGGAAGCAGAACGATTCCGTGTGGAAGGAATTGGAAGCCATTTTCTGCATGGTAGAAGATGGTGGAGCTATCATTGTTCCACCAGTGTGGAGCCCTGGGCTTTGGAACACAGGCGCAACCCCATTACACAAAGAATTAGACATCAGACAGGGGTTGTAGAAGAAGGTGACGTTAGGGATCCAAAGACAAAAACAAAACATTCCCTGCATCCATAAGCTTATGGTCAGTTACTGAGCACATTGTTTGCTTCATGATTTTGTTCAATACAAAAAAGAGATACTTCTGTCCTGGCAACCTCTGCTCTTGTTTGGGCCCAACAATGAACCCGGTATTTAAATAATCAGCATTATCCCCCCACCATCCTTAAACAAATCTCTTTTCTTCTGATAATCAAGCTTTGATTCATTGTGATTATGTGTGATAGACCATACGAAGAATTTCATTTACTGTTATTTGAGGTAGTAAAACCAAGTCCTTTTTGGTTCCTCCGCTCTATTAAAAAATCATGCTTATATTTTTTCAGCATTCAGCTTGCAATCCATATAAATTATGCGGTGGGGGAGACCTATGTATGTCGTGCAAAATCTTCATAGATTATATCAGTAATAGGTAGAGGTATGTCGAAATCTCGTCCATAAAAAATTTAGTCCATGATTATATCTTAAGTGCCTACTGTGTGTAACGCACTGAAGAGGCAAATACAATGAATGAAAAATCCCTACTTGCAAGGATCTTGTGGTCTCAAAACAATTATCAGATTGTGGGACATGTGTAATAGGTGCTATATATTGACTCATGTGTCTCCACATGAGTCTCTTTGAGCCAACCCTTACATACAAATTAAGTGTTGCCAAGTTTTAAGACCCCCTCGAAACAGAGACCAGGGATGCCAACCTGCAAAGAACAGACGTTGGGTTCAAAAGAGGAGTATGGGAAAAGACAAAACATTACAGAACTCTGACAGGGAAGAGGACACAGAGAGAATTGAGATGTTCCTGAGCATAAGGCAAACAAAATGAAAGAACCCTGACAACAGGGAAGAAGGAAAAGGGGAAAAAAATGACCTAAATTATAGACAGAGGAGAGAACTATCCAGAGAGGAAGCTGGTTGTCTTGGCTGGCAAGAGTAGTTTGAAATCAAGAATGCACATAGGTATAGCACGCAAGAAGTCTTGGTGAGACCAAGGGCCATGCTTTCTTGATTCATGAGAATCCATTATATCTAAGGTGGTGGCAGACCTCCATGCTTTGTGCCAGCCATCTTCCTGTCAAGTTACCTCCCCCTTTACCTTTTGCTCTGGGAACAATATTCAAATCAACATTACTATTACTTTTAAAAAGGGCTTCTTGATCAACTTACCACATCACTCAAGAACCCATGACTTCTAGATCAAAATATCTTATCTAGCCACTGCTCCTTTATATATACGATCTCACTCTATGAGAATGTATAATCCCTGGGAGCAGGTCCTCTTTTTCTTTGTGTCTCCAATGCTTAACACAGTGCTTGGCATGTAATAAGTTCATTCATTAAGTCCAGTTTCTCTGAGTATGATCAGAGGGTCAGTGGTGAAGTCCCCCACATTCAAGAATCTGGAGACCCTACCTCTGAGACAGTTGTGATGATGTCTAAAGGAAGTACCTTGGAGCAAATGTAGACATTCTATAACTGGTTTTGGTTGGCAAATCATGTGGCGAAAGGGAGGCTCTTTGAAATAGGGAGGACAATACAGTAGGGGATCAGTGAACAAGCCCAGTCCCTAAGATCTTGGATAGAGTGCATCAATATGCTTGGCTGTTGTGGTACCCCACAGGGGAGAGGCTGAACAGCCTGCTTCCAGTAGAATTGTGATGATGGCTAATGGAAGTGCCTTGAAATGACTGTGGAGAATGTGTAGACATTATATGAGTTTCCAGGCTGCTAACCATATGGGGAAAGGCAACTTCTTTGATTGGCTATAGCACAGAATCAGAATTGGAAATCAATTGAAATGGACATTTTGAAATGGCTCAATCACCATCTGTTTCTCTCCCTTGTTTCAGCCTCTTCGTTTGGCTTGATGCTTCAGTGAGAGATGATGATGAAAAGGGAAAGACCTTGGGCCGCCTCCCTATCTGAGGCTGAGTAAATGGGCCTGTCTTTTGCCCCAACATTTATTCTTTTGTTTTAGATGAAGGAGGCTAATCTACAGGCTATGACCTTGTAGTTTTGAAAGGGCAGGAGCATGAGCACTCCAAGCTTCTGAGGATCTTGGTGTGCAGGAATCAATTCCATACCAGGTTTTGCAGTCAGCCCAGAACCAATGCCCTCAGGACCAGGGACCTTAGGGACTCAGCACAGCAGGTAGCTGAGATTAAGCTTCATCCACAGGTGGTTATGCTGATTTTGGATTTAAACTGAGTGTGATCAATGATATGTATAAACTATGCTAAATCTGAGCCTCCTTTCCCCAGAGACCAAGGAGGCAGAGAGGGGAATGTGCCCTAAAAGTATGGGAGAGATGGGAAATATTTGGACATCTGTTCTTGCTATAGTTTTAAAGCAAATACTCCATTTTAAAAGCTAATTGATAATACTTAGTGAAGTAGAACTGGGGTACTCTTCACTGGGGGCTTACAATGGAGTTTAACACATGGAATGAGGACTTGAGCCAATAGGACTAGTGAAAAGAGAACCCAGCCCCTTAGGATACCCCTAGAATCTTGAGGTAGGGATGATTTAGCAGCCTAGTATGGGATAGTGAGCCAAGAACATCCTGGATACTCATTCATTCATACATTCCCTGGAACCAAACAGGGCACTGTTCATTTTATTAACACCCAAGGGATTTAAAGACAAAAGGAAATCCTTCTGGACATCAAAGAATTTCTCTTATCCTGGATAGATACAACATGAGCCAAGAAAAAAAAAATACAAAATAATATAAAGTAATTTTAAGAGAGACAAAGTACTAATGCTAGTGGAGATCAAGTAAGGCCACAGATTGAGCTGCCTAAACTGTGTCTTGAAGGTTTCCTTCTCCCTTCCCCCCATTCCCTCCTTTTTTTTCTCCTTTCCCTTCTCCCTCTCCCCCTTTCCCCTCCTCCTTCCTCTTTCCTTCCTCCTCCTCCTCCCCTTTTTTCCTCCTTCTCCTCTCCCTTTTTCCTCCTCCCTCTTTCCCCTTCTTCTCCTCCCTCTTTTCCCTCCTCCTTTTCCCCCCTTTCCTCTTCCTTTGCCCTCTTTTTCCCTCCTCCTCTCTTTCTTCTCCCCTTCTCTCCTCCTCCCACTTTCCCCCTCCTCCTCCTCCCCCACTTTCTCCTCCTCCTTCCCTCCCTCCCTCCTCCTGCCCCGGGGGACCAGCCCTAGCCCAGTGGCCCTCCGCCTACTTTCCTGTCTAAGATGGCGTCCCCCATGGCAGCTCAGGCCGGGAAACTTCTGCGGGCGGCGTGGGCGCTCCGACCGTGCCTCCCCTTGGGCCAGTCCCAGGTGAGTGGGGATCAGGCTGGGCCCGGCTGGGCCTCTCAGCGGGGCCCCCGATCCTCCTGCCTCCTGCTGCCTCCTGCTTGTGGAGCTGCCCTTGCCCCCCCCTCCCCTTGTCCTATCCCCCTTATCTCCCGCCCCATTGCACCCTTTCTTTCTCTCTCGCCGTGGGGTGCCCCGGAGCTCTAGATGTTTGGGTACCCAGCACCCATTTCAGTCTCAACCCCCACCCACGCCCTATCTCCACTCCTGGGCGCTCCAGTTCAGATCCGCACTTGGGCTGGCCCGGAAGGGACCTGCTGCCACCGAGGCCCGCGGGCAGCCGCCGGCGAGCTTTCCACTTAGCAGACACGTGTTCTTAAAACTGACCCTGGAGGCACCAGGGGCAGAGCTAGCGGAGGAAGGGCTGGTCATCTTCGGCCCCCTTCCCACCGTACCTTTGTTACTCACTTTCCCTGTAACCAGGGGTAAGTCCCCTACCCCTGCCTGGAGGCACTTTCTTCCCTGTAAAGTGACGGGGTTAGAACCGACGGGCTTAGAACTCCCCCGCAGCTCTGAATCTGTGATCCCAAGGAAAGATGCTCGGCTTACAACGGGGAAAGGGATGGGATTCCTGTCCTGACTCCATAGGCCTTTAGCCCTGACCTCCTGCTACTGCCACTAAACTTCCCTTGAGTGGGGGATCCGGGAAGTGCTGAGAAAGGCTAGTAAAAAAGAGACAGCGGCCGGTGCTAAGTGCCGCTCCGAGCCTGACTTTAGGTAGTTTCACTTTCCACAGGCCACATAGTTTACAGACTTTAGAAGCTTGTGGGTACAAGCAGGAAGGCTTGGGACTTCAGAGTTCACGTATTGATTGATGAAGGAGGGAAGAAAAATCAGATTTGTTTTTCTTTCCTTTATTTTAAAGGCAGGACATTTGGTGACTCAGGCAGATCAGAGAAATGTCCTTGTCCAGTCTCTCATTGCTAATTAATGAGTGCAGAATTAGTACTCATGCAATTTTAACCAGGATGTGCACATTATGGTTTTTAGGAAAATTAAAAAGTAACTGCTAATGATTTTTGAGTTGCTCTTAGTTTTAGCCAATTATGACATCTGCAAGCACCCCCCTTGCTGCTTCTTTTCTGTTTTTTTTAATAAATGTAAATTTAAAAAGTGATAATACTTATTACTATAATGTATGACAGTAAGGTGGGATGCATAAAAAGGATGGAGTTTCTCATCTAATTAAAATTGCTGATAACTATTGTAATGAAATAAGGATACCTTCAGGTGATCAAATCCTATTCATTATTTAAGCTTTACAAAAATTAACAACTACATTTCTAATAGTTAAAATAGATTTGAGTGGGTGATAATAAAAGGAAAGCTGAGGCATGTGAATATTCTGGAAAGATGGGGTACAAGAAATGTACAAAGCTATTGGTGTACTTACTTATGAGACTGTGAGCTCCATGTGGGCAAGGGAAATATATTGCCCCTTTTTGTGTTCATTATATAACTAAATTTGGCCTTAAATTTAGGAGTTGCTCAATAAAGTTTTGTTCATTTGAATTGAATTGTGGAGTTATTTTCAGCTAAAGTGGGGTAACGTTTAATGTTGGGAAAATTAGTGGGTTCCTGGGCTCGAGGTTAAGAGGATTCTATTGTAGATACACAAGATTGATACACCATCTCCATCTCATTACTCTGATTTATGTCCATCAAGATGATTGTTACCCCATAGGCACAGAAGGAAAGTTGGGAGGAAAAGAATTCTGAATGAAAAGCATGTTACATAAATTCACCTAAAAGAGTAGTTATTTAGTTTGTCAATCAATAAGCATTTATTAAGCACCTTGTCATTCAGTCATTTTTTTCAGTTGTATCTGACTTTTCATGATCTCATTTGGGGTTTTCTTGGCAAAGATACTAGAGTAGTTTGCCATTTCCTTCTCCAACTCATTTATACAGATGAGGAAACTGAGGTAAACAAGGTTCAGTGACTTGCCCAGTGTCACACAGCTAGAAAGTATCTGAGATGACATCTATGTGCCAAACACAGTGTAAAAGAAAAGGGCCTGTGACTGAGCCCTGTGACCCCAACTAATAAATACACATTTATTACGTACCTACCATGTACAGGTACTGTTCTAAGCCCTGGTGATAAAAATGTGAAAAATGAAGAGAGGAGAGGTACTCAAGGTACTCAAGGTGATGAAGTGGAGAAATCAGAGAAGTCCCACAGTAGTGCAGCCAGGTGAGAAATGAGATCTCTGAGCTGTGCTCCATCCTTAAATGGCAGATTGGAGTTCACAGCTCCAACCTTCAATCAAAGGGACAGCAGGTGATGATGAGCAAGAGGACCAAGGCAAATGGGATCTTGCAGAATGATGAGGTTTTCCCAATAATGAACTCCCTGGGACATTTAGAGAGGTCCCAGAGTAGTTCAGCCAGGTGAGGAATGATCTCAATGAAGAGTTAGAAAAAAAGACTGAGACAAAGTAGTCAGAGAGGTAGGAGAGGAACTAGGAGAAAACAGTGTCATGAAAATCCACCAGGGAGAGTATATAAAGAAAAGGGTGAGCCACCATCTCAGAAGATGAAGAGAGGTCAGGGAGAATGAGGACTGAGAAATGGCCATTCAATTTGTCAGTTAAGAAAGCATCAATAACTTTGGAAAGAGCAATTTCAGCTGAATGATGGGGCCAGAAGCCAGACTGTAGAGATCTAAGAGAGAAAAGGGGAAAGGAAGTGGAGGCATCAATTTGTAGATCACCTCCAAGGAATTTAACCATGAAAAGGAGAAGAAAACTAACGGTTTGATTGAGTGTGCTCAAGGAAATGAATCCTTGTCCCTGCTCCAGCGTCTGACTAGTCCCAACTCTTGCTTAACTGTCCTTTGATCCCCAGTATTGCTAAAAAAGGGAAATAAAGGACAGAAATAAGTGTGGGAAAGGAAGGCAAAAATACTTCTTTGTAGCAGGGCAGAGAGGTGTAGTAAAAGTCAGTTATCGGACTTAGGGAAGACCTGGGTTCAAGTGTCACCTCTGACACGTACTAGCTGTAAGATCCTTGTCAAAGTTTCTTAACCTCTCAGTCGTAGTTATCATGACTGTTGTTGTAGGGCTGGGATGTGCCTTATGGGAGCATCTAAACCTTTCATCTTTCTGCTGGCATGTTAACACTTGACCAGCCTTAAGGCTTTCTGTGGGAAGGGATTTCCCCACACTCTGTTCTTTCACAACGCTTATTGTTAGCAAATTCTTTATAAACATTCTGGGATCATAAATTTTAGGCTTGAAGAGGCCTTAGTGGTCATTTCTTCCAACCCCTTTGTTTCAGTGAAAATAGCAACTGAGCCCAGAGAAGTGATTTGCCCAAGGTCATAGGGGTAATAAAGTCAAATTTGAACCCAGGTCTCTGGTTGTTGGTATACTACTCTTCGTGGTATCGTTTGTACTCTGTAAATCTTGTCTAACAACTGTCTTCCCTCTCTCAGTGCTTTATGATTCCTTCACAGTATCTCAGAGTCTGGAAGGACTTCAGAGGTTGTTTAGTGCAACTAGTAACTCAACATGAATTTGCTCCAGCATCCACAGAGGAGAGTCAGTCCTACAGACTTTGCTTGAAGACCAGATGTAGGGAAATACATTCATCCCCGCCTTAAGGTGGTCTATTCTATTTTGAGCTAGCTCTTTGATATTTCATCTCACACAGTCCTCTTCTCCGTGCTAAATACTGCGACTCCCTTCAAACTTTGCTTCTGAGGACTTAGTGTAAATCAGGATAGCCCTGCTAACCCTACGTCACAATATAGTCCTTTGCTCCCAAACAGTACAGCTAACTTCTATCCTGAGAAAGGTTACCAGAGGGCCCATTTGGTGCTAAATCCATGGCCTCCTGCACCTAATGGAGTACGTTGTGGGTGCACAGTAAGTCACACATAAGTGACTCCCTGGTGAGAACTAGATTAAGAGGACTGTTTTCTGTAGGTAGAATCCCAATGTATCTGCTTGGGTTGGCAACCATTCGGTTGACTCTACTCTATATTCATTAACAATACTTTTAAGCCCAATCTAGATACTCATTCATTTTTCTGGCCTATTCCTCACTCAATTCAATACAGTAAGGACTTATCTAGGGCCTCCTAGGAGCAGGCACTGTAATAGGGGCAAAAGGATACAAATATTAATATGGAACCTAGCTCTGTCCTCATGAAGTTTACATTCTACCTGGGGGACACAATATATACCAAGATGAATAAATACAAAATATTTAGGAGGAGAGAGAGGGCTAACAACTTGTGTAAGGACATGTGCTGGAGATGCACAGGGCCTGGCACACAGTAAACAATAAATGCTTGTTGACTTGCCAACTGGTATTTGAGCTGAACTTGGACAGTAGTGAGGAATTCCAAGACGCTGTGGTGAGAGGAAGATCATGGCCAACACAGGGAAGAACCATCTTTTCAAAGGCACAGGAGTAGGACATGGCACTAGTTTTCTATTTTGTGAAATGTGGAACCCCTTCATTTCTATAATGTATTGTGTATATGTTAAATACTTGGGGATGTAGTGAAGATCTCATCAATGTGGTTGCCCTCCACCCCAATGATGCAGTTTCCGGTACCTACTGTCCTTTTCTTTCTGTCCTCATCTTGTCTGTGGCTTCCCATACATCTTCCATGTGGGCCCAACCCAATAGAACGGAGGCTTTCTCTTGATACTTACATACAGTGGCATTTTGTATTCTGTAATGTATCCAGTTCTTTATTCAGCAAAGATTCATGAAATGACAGTGAGAAAAACAAATATTATAAAAGAAAACAGGTTAAACCTTTGCCCCTTGTTGTTGTAGACTTCCAAACTGCTGACTCTCCCTTGATTTTCAGCCCTCTTTTAGAGGAGGTGGGAGGAGGAGGGTGAGGATGGATGCTTGCCTTATAGGAGTGAAGGACCAAAGGTTATGTGCGAGTTCTTATCAGCTAAATGAGGTTACACAAACTGCATTGTAATGTTACAACCTCCTAGCAGGTTTCTTGCCCAGATGAATAAATACTTTTTTCCCCTTTTTAAATGAAGTGTAACAGCAATTTCAGCTGTTTGAGCAGGCAATTCATCGGCCATGATTTAGGAGGAAAACTGTTGACCTTTTTGTGTTTGAGACCTGATGTGATATTCCTCTCATTGGAAGCTCCTGGACGGAGGGGTAGGGAGGGCAGAGAACACCTGTATCTTCTGTCTTTATATCTACCCCAGTAACACAAACACCCGTACTTTGCATGTAGTATTTAATAAGCACATGCTCAATATGTTATTGTAGAATTAATAGAAAGGCAGATTTTGGTTTAATTGAAGAAAAAATTCCTAACAATTGGAAATACTCTCATAGCTAGTAAATTCTTCATTGCTGAGGGGTTTCAGGCAGTGATAAGAGTATCTCTAAGGGTATTATAGAAGGCATTTTTGGTCAGGTGGGGGTATTGGAGTGGATGCAATGATTTACCAGATATTTGACTGTTCAAATTACTCAAACTCTCTAGACCTCAGTTGTAAAACGAAGCTGGATTGGATTCCTTCAAGGATCCTTCATGGGATCCTTCATGTTCTTGGTGTATAGCTGGTACTTAATTTTTGTTGATTGTTTGATGTCCTTCTGGGAAGTAATTCCAGGGAGTCAAAGGCAACTTAATTTTATCAATATAATTTTATTAACATTTATATACATACATATACGTATATGTATATTGATCTACAAAGCAACTGATCTAATCATCTGTCTCTAGCAGTTATCTCTCTTTATCTCATGTAGCTTTACCTCTTTCTTTTTTTATCTCTAATAGTAATACCAACTGACCTTTATATCATGCTTATGACATGCCAGGCACTGTGCCAAGGCTTTCCAATTACCTCATTTTATCTCTCCAGCAATCCTGTAAGTTAGGTACTCTTATTTTCCCCATTTTACAGATAAGGAAATTGAGGTAAACTGAGCAGCGGGCCTGGAGTCTAGAAGACCCGAGTTCAAATCTGCCCTCAGGTCTTCTGGACTTCGGGCCCACCACTCTATCTACTAGGCTGTCCAGCTTTCTCTCTCTCTCTCTCTCTCTCTCTCTCTCCCCACCCCCTTTCCCTCCCTCCTCCTCCTTCTTCTTCTCTCTCTCTCATCGATTTCTACCTTTACCTCTCTCTTTATCTTGTCTCTTCCCTGTGCATAGTAATCTGCGTGTTGTCTTCTCTTTGGAACGTGAACTCCTTAAAGGCAGGGACCATGATTTTTGCCTTTCTTTGTATCACCAGGGCTTAGCACAGTGCCTGGCACATAGTATGTACTCAGCAAATTCTTGTTGATGATTGATTAATTCAAGTTTCCTTGCTTCTAAATCTTTCATTTTATGATTCTACATTTGACTTCCCTTCCCCTTAGGTTCCATGATTCCAAGAGTGTCTCTGTAATCTTGGCTACTCCTATTTAAATAGTGCTTAAGTTTTGCAAAGCACTTTACATACTTCGTTTCTTATAATTTGTGTGCTCTCCTACTGAGTGGGCTAGTACAAAGAACACACTGGATTTGGAGTGAGTAAAGCTAGATCTAAATCCTGTCTCTGATACTTCCTAATTTTTTAACTTTGGGTCCATCGCTTTGCCTTGTTGGGCCTTAGTTTTCTTATGTATAAAACGAGGGAGTTGGACTAGATAAATTTTACCTTCGCTTCTAGTTCTAAGTCTATGATTCTATGACCTTGTCCAGATTCTGGAAACAGTTTCCATTAATGCATTGGAAGAAGTACTGACATACTTGAGAGAAAAGTCTATCAGCTATCTCAGCTAATTTGTTCTGTGTTTACATCTCTTTCTGTGGTGAGCCTCCCTGTAAGTCATCTTCTGGCTCTTGATGGGAAGCTCTTCTCAGATGGGATTTTTGAGATAAAGGCAGCTAAACCTTAACATGGTTATACTTTATTTAAAGCCCTTTTGAACCTACCTTTCCAGCATTACTAAGGTACATTCCTCCATTTCATGTGCTCTGAGGTCCAGCCAACTTGAGGACCATTTTGTTGATGTTCACACAAGACATTTATTCCCCCTCTCTAGACTGTTCCCATGTGAGTAAAACACTCCCTCCATCTTCATCTCTTAGAATCTCAACAAAACTCAGATCAGACATCACGTCTTCTATGAGGCCATTCCTGATTTTCCAGGTTCCAGTGCCTCCCACCCCAAATTATTTGGATTCATTGTGCTAGAATTTTGTATAATACTTATGTAAGTATGTATCATTTCCCTTGATGAGAATATAAGTTCTTTGAGGGCAGGGACTGCTTCATTTTTTTTCTTTTTCTTTGTGTCCTCAGTGTCTGTAATAGAACCTGAAGCATAGTAGGCATTCAGTAAATGCTTTCATTAATTTATTTATGAGGGCCTAGACTGGTGTGGACTTACTTCCACTGTCCTCAACAGATGATTGCAGAGTTCATCCTTTCCCAGGTAGAGCATCATGCCCCAGTAATGCATCAGGAATACTCAGAGGTATGGTCTACAAGGTTTTGGGAAGTTCACTTCACTTCTTAGTGAATCTGTGTTGTTGTTCATTCATTTCAATCAAGTCAAATTCTTCATGATCCTTGGCAAATCCTTGGCATGATCCTTGGTTTTCCTTGGCAAAGATACTGGAGAGGTTTGCCATTTCCTTCTCCAGCTCACTTTACAGAGGAGGAAACTGAGGTAAGCATGGTTAAGTGGCTTGCCTAGGGTCACAGAGCTAGCTAGTATATGAGGCTGGATTTGAACTCAGGTCTTCCTGACTCCAGGCCTAGCACTCTACCCACTGAGCCATCTAGCTACCCTAGTGAATCTGTAGGATTATAGATATTGAGCTGGAGGGACCTTAGAGGTCATCTAGGCCAATTATGTTGTATTAGAAATGAAGTAACTGAGGCCAAGAGGAGATAAATGACTTGCTGATGGTCCCCAGGATAGTTAGCAGCAGACTCAGGATTTCAACAGGTTTGCAGACTTCTCCCTTATGCTGTGAAGCCTCCCTTCATTTGAGGGGATTAGATGAGGGGACCTCTGATGGCTCATTAACTAGAGGTCTGTGAACCTTTGGACTGAAGGAAGGCGTGAGTCCTCCAATTTTTTATTCCCTGCTTTGCACATCATACCCATCAATCATCACTCTTACTTTACTTTCCTGAATTAGAACTGGATTTGGGACTGCCAGCCAGCAAGAGCAGATTCTGACTCCTAACCTGATCTTTGCTAAAGTAGCTGAGATGGGACCTTTGCAGTCTCCTCTGTCTTTTTTTTTTCTGTCCTCTCTCCCTTGTTTTTAAAGGTCTGACTTATTTTTTTTCTCCCTGTTCTTATCTTCTTTCTTCCTGCTTCCTTTCCCTATCCCATTTGCATTAGTGAGTTTCATCCACCCGTTGTCAGAATCTAGTTTTCTTCACTTCAGTTGAATGGCAAGTGTGGTCTAATGGAAAATCCTGGGAAGCTCCAGGTGAGATGTTGAGAAATCTGCTGAATGATGTGGTTTAGACTCAAACAAACAAACAAAAAATGTGCCTAATTTATAGGTACCTGAGAAAAAAAGTAGATTCTCTAAGGAGAATTTGCTAATATTTAATTTTTACTGAGGGCAAATGAGATGGAAAACTGTAGCAACTTTATGGAAGATGATTTTAGTTCCCTTCCCCTAAGTCCTGTGTAAACTGGCTATTGAAAGAAAACATGGATGATCCTGGTTTACTGCCCACATTCATCAAATTCATTGAATAATTATTTGTGGCAGCTAGATAGCACACTGGATAGAGTGTAGGCCTGAAGTTCAGAAGACCTGAGTTTGAATTTTGCTTCTAACACTTACTTGTTGTGAGACCCTGGGCGAGTCACTTAATCTCTCTTAGTCTCAGTTTTCTCATCTGTGAAATAAGAATAAAGAGGAGGAAACAGGCATTTTTGAAGCACCTACTACTGTGTGCCAAGCACTGTGCTATGCCCTTTACATATATTTTCTCATTTAATCCCTACAACTGCCCGGCGAAGTAGGTGCTAATGTTATCTCCCATTTTTATGGTTGATGATACTGAGGCAAACCGTGGTTAAGTGACTTTCCCAGTATCACACAGCTGGTAAATGTCTAAGCTGGATTACAATGCTTGTTGTGAAGAGCAAATGATGTAACATATGTAAGGTGCTTTGCAAACCTGAAATGCTGTATAAATGTTTTATTCTGTGGTGAAGGAAAACCCAAGAGACAGAGTTTCTGGGTAATTGGTGCTCAATTTATCAATTGGGCTAGCTTAGGGGTGGGGAACCTGCAGCCTTGCAGCCACATGTGGCCCTCCAGGTTCTCAAGTTCGTCCCTTTTACTTAATCCAAATTTTACAGAACAAATCCCCTTAATAAAAGAATTTGTTGTGTAAAACTTGGACTCAGCCAAAAGGCCAAACCCAAGGATCTAGAAAGCCGCATGTGGCCTTGAGGCCGCAGGTTCCCCACCCCAGTTTAGCTAATAATCAATAAATTAATGGCCATGGTCTCTCTCAGGAAACTAAAGACAAAACTACTTCTGCCTTGGCCTTTTGTCTCTGGTCTGTTTCCTGACTGGGTGGTAGATTACAGTTGCTAGACCACTCATAGAATATTGAAAATTTACATCTAATTTACTCACAGATTTCATTGCATGTTTGCTGATATACACAGTGGCTTTTGCTATCTCAGATGTTACCATGTATCAAAGAAGTAAAGATAATAGTTCATTTTTCAATGATACTTGAAAAAGGAATCTAAGACTGTAGCAACAAAGTGAACCAAAGGCAAACGCTGAAGGCCAGTTGAAACCATTGTGATGTCCTGGTGCTGAAAATGCAGAATTTCCTCTTCTTTTTGGCATGAACTTTGAGAGATAATCAGGAACAAATCAGTTCTATGGTATTTGAAAAATGTGTTTTAGACTTGTCTTAGTTTGCTGTGCAAGTATCAACTTTTACCCCCCTCCAAGGAATAGCACCAACAGGCCTACAAATGGGTACTATTTAATAAATTGCCATGAATGCTTAGGGCATTTACAAGGTCAGATTTTTTTTTTGAAAAGCTGGAATTTTTTAAAATAAAATATATAAGATGATTTGTGAAACTGCTGGAGTCTTGAAGCCTATGGCATCAGAATGAAATTTCATGTAGATCTTAGCACTCAGGTTGACCAGGGAGCAGTCTAGAGAAATTCAGAGAAGTTCCTCTTTAGGTTGGCTACTGGGTAATGATTGCTTAGCCACAGCAAGTCTCAAAATCAACAAGAATTTATTAAGTGTTCAGTATGTGCCAGGCATACTGTTAAGACCTTGGGGACACAACATAAGGGCCAACATATAGGTATTTGGGGTAAATTGGAGGTAATATCAGAAGAAAGGAAATAGCCTTGAGGGGGACTGCAAAAGACTTCCTACAGAAGGTTGCATTTGTGCTGAGACTTGAAGGAAAGGAGGGAAGCCAGAGGCAAAGAGAGAGAGTACTTTGGGCCTGAGGGGTAGCCACAAAAAGGCAGGAGTGGGTGGGAGTGCCCAGGGGGTAGGATGACCTGGGCAAGGAACACAAAGTAGCCTCATGTGGCTCAATCATGGAGGATGAGAAGGGGAGTAAAATATAAAGTAACTGGAAAGATAGAAGCTAAGTTTTAAAAAGCCAAACAGAGGAATTTATATTTTATCCTGGAGGTCATAGGGACTATCTTCCAAGTCACTGAGTGGTTGATAACTGGCATCAGAGTGTCCATACTCATAGAACTGTGAATTCCCCTCTTGCTAGGACCTGCCAGTGCTTATCCTCCACTGACAAAGCCTCTCAGAACCCAGGATCACTTCCAGGCCATCATAAGGCATTGGAGTAGGGCTTCAGAGAAGAGTTAATACTATCACTTGAGGAAATAGAAATGCTTCTCCATCAATGATGATAATGATGACAATGACGATGATGATTATAAAGTATCCTTAAGGTTTGTAAAATTCTTGACCTACGTTACCTCATCTGAGCCTCACAATAACCCAGTAGAGTAGGTGCTTCCTTTAGGCTTATTTTGTGGATGAGGAAACTGAGGCTGGCAACATTGTTGCTTGCCAAGGTCACATAGCTGGTGTCTGAGAAAGGTTCTGAACTCATCTGTTCATGACACCGAGTGAGGCCCTCTTCCCACTGCCCCACTATTGTCGTATTTCCTTGAGTCAACATACTCAATGCTATGTAACTAGCCTCTGGCCAGGGTGTTTTACTGTGTAGGACAGTCTGTTTCTCCATTCTTAGCATTAAGATCCTCCCCATTCCATCGTAACCCTAACCCTAGATGCTTTTTATTCCTTCTTCTTTTCTTTGATTTGGAGCCCTGTGCCATCCTTTTCTCTCCTCTCCCCTTATTTCACTGTGCTCTACCCAAACAGGGTGTTCTCTTTGCCTTTAATCATTGTTAAGTCAGCAGGATTGTTAATGAGTAACCTCCTATTGAAAGATCGGGAGGAGCAACCCATTTATCCAACATTCTTACACTAGCTTGGCAATGATCCATTCCTGGCCACCTTTGAGTATCCTGCACTGCTTCAAGTCACATAGTCAAGGCACCCTCATTTGTATGAGGCCTTTCTAGACCCTTCTAATGACTGACACCCTCCCTCTCTACCTGCCTCATATCAAATGATACAGATGGCAGTTATTCCTTTTACACTTATTGTGTTGATGGCCACTGGCACACCTGTGGGTTCCCCGGATGCTCTCATTCCAAAGGGACATTCTTGAAGCCAGGGCTTGTCTTTGTATCCCTAGCACCTAGCACCATTCTTGGCATATAGTAGGCACTTAAAATACCAGTTGGTTGATAGATTGAGTGGGGGGGGAGGGGTCAAAAGCCTTTATTCCACAAAATTTTCCCTTTTTCTTTCTTGAAACCCCAAGATACTAGTTCTGCTATTTTGAGAAAAGTAGTTAAGAGAGATTGAGACTTAGAGGAAATAAGAGTATATGTGAATTTGAGAGGTGGAAAAGGGAGGAGGGACAAGTTCCATAGGATGGGCATCTTCAGAAGTAGTTACCAGAGTAAAAATCCCAAAAAGAAGCCCTTCAGTGGCTCTCTTCTCCATTGTCAACACTCCTGGATCTACAGACTGGTTTTCCCCAGGTATTGTAAAGGGCTTTTCTATCTGTCATAGGCAAGCTTATTTGTCCATTTCCCTACTGAAACCAAAGACTTCTGATTGTGGTACACAGATGCTGCTGGGTTTCTGGATTTGAAAGGTTTATTCAGGTCACTCTCCCACATTGGGAAAGGGAGTGCAAGATCCATCTTAACAAAATACTAACTAATAAGCAACCCAGAACAATCTTTTAAAAAATGAAATCTTTAAATTGTTTTCACTTCAGGAAGGAAGCTATTAGTGGTGAGCACTTATTTATGGAGCCTTCACACAGACATTCTGATTTGAAAATCATTAAAATGGATAAATCTAATGAACTGAAAAAAAAGAAATAAACTTTAAAATTGTATTTATGCCTTTAAAATAAATAATAAATATGGCCTCCCTCTCTGAAAGAAAATGTAGCATTAGGCTAGTTTTTTTTTTTATAAATAGAATGAAACTTGGCACCAGATGCAAAACTTTGAAAGAAATTATCTTTCCTTATCTCTAAAAATATACAGTACAGCTAAAAGCCATTTTTGTGAATACTACTTCTTGGATTAGAATTTCTGAGTATTTCTCAACCATTATGGAGTTAATTTTGCATTGATTAGTAATTTATTAAGTTTTATCATTTAAATTCTAAAATTTGGAGGTGTATGTATATTTAAGAGAATATATTTTTGCTTTTAAAAATAGCTGATGCGTATGTGTGCAATATAATCAGTATTTATTAAATCCCAGCTGTATACAAAGTACCATACTAGGCATTGGGGGAGAAGGGACAAGACAAACTATTACCCTTGATCCCAAAGAACTTACATTCTATTGGGTCACCAGAGAAGCATGCACAGAGGCACTTGTGGAATGAGAGAACACTTAACAACTGGGGCAGAGGGGAATCAGGCTAGTCTTATAGGAGATGGGACTTGAGCTGAGCCTTGAAAGAAGCTATAGAAGACTCTAAGACTAAGCATCATTTTACTGTTATCTTTTATATATTTGCCCTGAAGGTATCCCCACGGATGCCTTGTTGTTTGTTCCTTTCATTGCGTTTTCTTACAAAGTGGATAGGGATCTGTCTTTGGAACCAGAAAGACCTGGGTTCAAAATCCCATCCTTCACCTCAGTACATGCCACTGGCTATGTAATTCTGGACAAGTCATTAACCTCTTGGTGTCCCAGGTAACTAACTTCCTTCCTTCCTTTCATTCTTTCTTTCCTTTCTCCATTCTCTCCCTTTCTCCCTTTTCCCCCTTCTTTCTTCTTTCTCCATTCTCTCTTCCTTTCTCCCTTTTTCTCTATTTCTTTCTCCATTTTCTCTTGCTTTCTTTTCCTTCCTACCTTCCTTCCTTCCTTCTTCCCTCCCCCTATGTCTCTCTGTCTGTGTCTCTGTGTCTCTCTCTTCTCTCTGTCTCTGTGTCCTTGTCTCTGTCTGTCTCTCTCTCTGTCTCTCTCTCTCTCTCTCTCTCTCTCTCTCTCTCTCTGTATCAATGTGGTTGTGGTAGACCTGGATTCAAATTTGTTCTTGGAAGTTCTGCTTATGTGACTCTGTGTCTCAATTGTCCTTTCAGTGCCCCCAGACAAACCCCTGACGTGATAAGTTGTATACCAGATGCTTACATTGATGGTAGGAATTTACTCCTCTGCCAGTCTCTATACCGCTAAAACCTTAGGTTGGATAAAACACAAACACACACACACACACACACACACACACACACTTTCACATGCACATGCACACCCCTGCACTAGTCCCCAAGATAAATATGACTTGGTCCCTGTCCTAAAAGTGCTTCTATAGGTCCTGCTCAGAACTATGAATCTATGAAAGCCAAAAGATGCTTGCCATTCTTTTCCCAAGTATGCCAGGAGTGTGTGCCCACCCCCACCTCCTGCTGCCAACAGCGCAACCTTTTTTATAAGGGCCTGCTGAACTGCCTTTCATCATGCACAATGCCCTCCTCCCCCCATCCTATGGTACCTTGTTCTTTTTATTATGAACCCTCAAAACCGATCTTACTCCCATGTTCTTTATTGTTCATTTATAATCAGTCCTTGATTACATGCTGATTATTCCTAAATCTCAACTTTATACTCCCAGAGAAAAACAGAGCTCAGTGTTATGATTCTGATTAGGAAATCAGCTGGATTCAACAACGTGCTGTATTTTTTCCAAAGGCTTGGAACTCAGAATTAACATTTTACTTTCTGATTTAACCTTTGACATGTTTTCTCAATTAAAACAGTACAAAGAGAAAAGATTTAACTACAAAGCAACTAGGCTTCTTAATGAAATAAAACACAGACCTTCCAGAATTTCGCAAAGGTATGGGCTTTCCCAGAAAGTAGCCATCTTGGGACTCTCCCCTCAAAGTAGCATGGTGTATGAGGAGGAACACTGGCTTAGGAGTCAGAGGGCCTGGGTTCCATTCTTAACCCTGAAGAAAACCAAGCTTTTGGCCTTAGATAACTCAGTTCCCTGGACCTCCATTTCTTTTTTTTTACATGATAATTTTATTGTATATTTAAAAGGAATAGCAAGTTGTGCATGGTAGATTTGAGGTTTCCTGTACAATCACCTTTTTATTATACAATGTGATAGAGATGCTTGTTTTATTCTATAAATTAAAAGTAAAATTTAAACAATCACCACTTCTGATAAGAGAGGAGATGGAGACCACTAGAGGAGAATGCTTTATGAGCTGTCGGGTACAGTCACCATCATTGGTATTTTTGTCTAACTACTACCTTGGTATAAAGGAGGATTAAATTTTGAGGGTGAAGGAAAGAAGTCTTTTTTTTCCAGAAACGACTGTGGTAGAATAGCACAAAGCCTTATAGAAAAAAATAAAAGAAACTTTTCTAATTACTCTCTGCCACTCCTACCTTACACTGCTGATCCAGTCTCTGTTCTCATGCTCTATGTGCCCTTTACACGTTTTCAAGGAAGCCTGCTCTCCGGCCACAAGGGTGGACTTCCATTTCTCCAACTGTGAAATGAAAAATTTGGACTATATCACTTCTGGGGGATATGTGTATGTTTGTGTGAATAGTGTACACACACACACACACACACACACACACACACATATACGTATAGATGTGTGTATACACATACATACATATACATTTGTATATATGAATATGTGCGTGCATGTGTATACACAAACATGTATACGTACACATGCATGCATACGTACATAAACTTTTGAGGTCCTTTCTAATTCTAGCTATAGTAATAATAGCTAGCATTTTGTAGCACTTTCAGGTTTGCAAAGTGCTTTACAGATATTATTTCATTTAATCCTCTCAACAACCTGTGAGGCAGGTGCCGTAATTATCCCCATTTTACAGATGAGGTAGTTAAGGTGGAAAAGGGTTAAGAATTTTGCCCAGGGTCACACAGCTTTTAAATGTCTGAGGCTGCATTTGAATTCAGGTCTTTCTTATTGTGAGTCCATAACTAGCCCCTAAATCATACAGATGAGTAAATAAAACATGACTTGAGCAGGAAGAGATCATTAAGACCTGGTTAGGGGCTGTCAGTGAAGTTCATTGAAGGGGGTGGCACCTGAAGTGAACCTTGAGGGAAGCTGGAGGTTCTCAGAGGTGAAGATGAAGAGGAGGTACATTCCAGGTGTGGGGAGATGGGATACTCACAGTTGGAGAAATGGAAGTCCACCCTTGTGGCCGGAGAGCAGGCTTCCTTGAAAGTATCCAAGATGCGGGGGGTACTTAATAAATGCTCATTTCTTGGAATATTTCTTTAAGTATGGAAAGGTATAGAGATGGAGATGAAATAGGGATTTGGAAACTCAGCTTATTATCAGTTCAGCTGAAACATAGACTGTATGAATTTGATCAATATTAGTAATAAGCAGATTCTCTACCTTAATGAAAAATAGTTTAATGTAGCAGATAGTTAGAAGCTCTCAGAGCCGGAATGACCTGGGTTCAAATATTGCTTCTGACAAATTTGAGATTTGTAACTTTGGGCAAGTCACTGAAGCTTGTAGTGCCCTCAGGCAGATATCCAGTTCAGACCTGAATTGGAAGAGGGGACTTTTCTGATCTGGGACTTCCTATGTACTTGAAAACACTCATCCTGACCCTAGTCCCAGTCTCTTCAATGGGGGTAGTGATGATGGTCATGGAACAAGATATTGGAGTGGGACAGGACTCTGTTTAACTGGGAAATTGGGAAATGCTAGGTAATACGAAAAGATATGGGCATTATGGGACCTGTGGCATGAAAAGTCCCTTCACAAGTGGCCTGGATCATATCCCTTCTGCCTCTAGCTGCTTAATGATGGACGGTGGGAGAAGAAAATTATACATAATGTGGGCACATACACAAATTTTTATATATATATATATGTATGTATATATATACATATATATGTATATGTATATATATACACACATATACATACATATATACACATACATATGCACACATATATACATATACACACATGCACAAATATATATATTATATATAATATATGCACATATATGTATATATGCCTATTATCTCTCCTCTCTCCATCCATCTCCCTCCTCCTCCCTCCCCCTATTTGTCAGGCCAGTGATTTTATTGGTATAATGCAGAGCAGCCCCTGCTCTTGACTTTAATAGTCTCAGGGCACACACACACACACACACACACGCACACTCACACAGACATGCACATTCACACAGATGCAGACACATACTCACACATACTATCTTAATGCAGTTAAACACATTTTTAATATCAAACAAAATAAAAGGGTTTTAAATCTTTATATTCTCAAGTCTGAGTTCTGTGGGCACAGTTTCTAGTTGCTGAAGTAGCATGTGTGTGTGTGTGTGTGTGTGTGTGTTTGTGTGTGTGTGTTCCATGTGTGCCCATGGTGGCAAGGAGGGGGCTACATCTGTTATCTTAGCCATTTTGTCCTTCTGTCTTGACCACTTCATTTGTGGTGATCTGCTTCCTAAGTCGCTTTCTCCAACTTGTTGGAAAACTCTCTTCCAAAGTGATTTAAAGACAGGGCAAGCCCAACTTTGCAGTGCAACTGCTTTGATCTGCATGTCTGTGTGTGCTCAAGTGGGCCAGCAGGTGTTCAGTCGGGGCAGCAGGTGCCAGACTGGGCCAGTGTTCACTTGAATAGTCTTTGGAGTATGACTGGAGAGTTCATCCTTCTTGAGGTACAGGTTTGGACAGCAGTAATGTAAACAGGGTCTTGGGGAATTCACTGCTTCTCTCACTGCTTTGGAAAAGTGGAGGGATTGGAAAAGACCTCAAAAATTCCTTTCCGCTCTAAAATATCATTGCAGCAGAGGGCTAGATTTGCTCTCCAAGGACCTGGGTTTGAATTCTGGTTCTTCCCTTATTCCCCGTGTCACCTTGGGGATGTCATTTTAATGCTTTTGACCTCAGTTTCCCTTCTGTAAACTGTTGGACTAACTGATCTCCAGAGGCCTCTTTCAGCTTACGTTTAAGAACTATGATCCTATGGAAATCTACAAATAATTACCATCTTCAGCAAGTGCATTTGTTGGTGACTGAGAGCAGCCCAGCAGTCAGTCGGTCAACAAACATTTATTAAGTGCCTACTGTGTGCCCCGAAAAGTCCTAAATGCTGAGAATGGGACCAAAGGCAAAAGACAGCCCTTGAGAATCTTGCAATCTAATGAGGGAGGACGTCACACAAAAGGAAGCTGAAAAGCTGGGGTTGGGGGAGTGGGAAGGTACCCGGCATGGGCCATGATGGAGAGATCTGGAGGAGAGAGGATTGCAGCCAGGTGGGAAATGGAGAGACGGTCCACCTGTGTGACCTCCTTAAATAGAGGATCTGGGAGGAGTTCTCTACTTTCTAGCAAACCTAATAGTCGATGGTTGTCATGATTACAGTGACTCCAGGGAAGTAAAGGTGCACTCATCAGGTTGGACAACTTGATGACCTAGAAAAAATAACAGATTAAAAGGTTGGTTTTATTTTGCGTAAAACTTTTGGTTGGTTTGCATTTCTCACGGCAGCCTCTAATCTCTTCAGCAATGAACCTGCCTGACGTTCTTCACTGGAGAGCACCCTGAGACTTGCTGTCCTGGTCAGTGCATCTGTGACCCACTCCACCACTCCATGAGGGGCCTCAGCCATGCTCCCATCATTCCATCACTCACTTCCTAGGCTGGTTTCCTCTCTACCTCCTTATCCTAAGCATTGTTCCCCACCATGCCTACCTCTTGCATTTCTGTGCCTCCAGACTCCTTCCAACCAAGGAGATTGAGGCTATGTTTCATGTCAGGGACATTTCACTTCAGGCTTCACTTCAGACATTTACTAGCTAGGCGACCTTAGGCTAATTATTTCCTGTTTCTGTGCCTCAACTTCCTCATCTGTAAAAATGGTAGTAATAATAGCTTCGACTCCATAAAGTGATTGTAATAATCAGATGAGATCATGCATGTAAAGTGCTTCATATAAAACAGGGCACTGAGACTTTTGGTTGCCCTGTATATGCATTTTATTAGCGTAGTAGTACTTAATCTGATGTTTATGATATTAGACAGACAGGTAGGTAGATTGATAGATAACTATTTTAATACACTTGTTTTCCTTTGCAATCCTATGTATTTTGTTTCGTGCATTTTAAGCCATTTCTCTGAGAAGGGGTCCATGGCTTTGCTGGGCTGCCAGAGGGGGCCCTCGCACAAAAAGAGGCTTGAGCCCCTGTAGTAGCCCTTACTATTGCATAATTCTCTTCCTCCTCAAATTATCCTGTCTGCACTCATCTGTTTACATCTTGTAGCCTCAAAATACGAAATATGTTTGTTGTGGGGTGGGATTATTTTTTGTTTCTTCATTGTATCCTCAACACCTGGCATGGTTGCTTTGCACATAGTTGGCACTTGTTGTTGAATTAAATCAATTTGGGTCTTAGTGCCCATGGGCAGCTAGAGTGGAAAGTTAGCACCTGTTATTATAGAGCAATTACCAGCTTATAGATTTAAAATACAATAACATTCACTTGACCCTAAAATTATACTGAGCTAAGAGTGCTGAATTTTGAATCAGATGACCTGAGTTCAAATTTTGACAACCCCTTGTAACCTCTGTGACTTTGTGCAAGGCATTTGACCACTTTGAGATGGAGTTTTCTCGTCTGTAAAGGTGGGTGGGGAGGGGGGCTGGACTAGATGACCTCTAAGGCCTTTTCCAGCTCAGAATCTCTAATCCTAAGTGTCTGAGGCTCAGAAGGCACTGGGGAATCTTCCTGTGTCCTTTCACTGCTGAAGGATCATCAGTACCATACTCTTCTGTGTTATGCAGAAGTATGGGTTAGTAAAGAGTTCTGGTTAACAGGATACTGAGGAACCACATTTCCTGCATTTGGTTAATGAGTAACTTAAGAGTGCTCAGGACTTGTTTGGTTCCCAGGAATTGCCTCAGGGTAAATGGAGAGAGTGACTTGTATTTCTTGTTTTGATGAAAGTGGCTGTGGATAAATGATTAAAAAAAAATGTAATTGCAGGAAGCATATAGATATTGCTCTGCCCTCAATATATGGAAAACCAGTGGTTTCATTCTTTTTCTTAGGAGTTACTTAAGTCTGTGAGATACAGAAGAGATTAAAATAGAGAAGCCAAGGTGGGGGGAGGGGAGTGCAGTGAGTTGAAAATTACCAGTTGCTCCTATGTTTTGGCCATGGACTTAGTGATCAGCCTGGATAGGGCCTTTCTTGGGCTGACTTGGTTTTTTATTTTATTTTTATTTTTAGCCCATCTCTGGGTAGAATAGGACTAAGTGCCCTATACATGGCTATATAAAAATAAGCAGAGACATGTAAGGAGTATCTTTGTTGGTTCTGAAGGGATGATTACTATACATAGCACCTATTAAACAGCCTAACACTTTTCTCTCCTTTCTTACCTTTAAATGTGGTGTCTATTCATTAAGTTTGCTTGGTTTGGTTCTAGTGTTCTCACTGTTGCCCAGTTCTTCTCAGCCTTTGTGAACTGATGCAAAGCAAAATAAATGGAATCAGGAGAAAAATCTTCCTCGGGCTGAGAGTGACATCAATGAAAAGGGCGCTAAAGGCAAGCTTGATGCTGAGCAACTGTAGTGACCAACCAGAGAAAAGATAGGAAAATGACCCTTTCATTCATTTGGTAGAACAGTGGGGGACTATGGGTATGGAATGCCATCTACATTGTGAGGTGGAGTCAGTGTGTCACTTGAGTTTGCTTAGCTGTATAGGGGAGGGCTCAGTAGGTGATTGGTTGGGTAGATATATTTAGAAATAGTTGTCTTGTAAAAATCAAAAGCATCAATAAAATTATGATTATTAATATTTCTAATAATTGCTTCTCTTAATAAGGTACAGTCTTTGGGGGACCAATATATGGGAAGAGATAAAGACTTTTCTCTCTCTTCAAAAGTACTCTCTTTGAGGGAATTGAAACCTCACTCTTCCCAGTAAACATATGACCTGATTTCTCTTACATTGCCGTCATCTTGCTGTTCCGTGCCAAGATGCCGTATGCGTCTGGCTTTTGTATCTTTAGTCTGTTCTGGTTTCTATTAAGCATCTCAAAATAGGTTGTCTTGCAGTTTGACAGGTAGCAATTGGCTTTGCACCAAGGCTCTGGGAGGCACTTGAGAGGAGGAAGGTCTTTCAATGGATCGTTACGGAAGATTCTGTCATGTTTCCAGTGCACATGGTTACAGACACAGAATCCATGAAATGAAGCATGTGGGAGAAGATGTAGGACTGAATAGCATATGCCTAGAGATGAGGGATATTGATACTGGCACCAAATAAATTAGGAGGATTACATTTAAAACTTATTTGGTCTGACTGATTTTCCTTTTTGGCTAGCTAGTTTGTTTCAACCCACATTCCTTGGTTAAACCTCAAGAAATCTGATCAAAATATTTACAGATTCAGTGATTTTATGAAGTTGAAAAGGACCTTAGGATGTAGTCTACCCTGCCCTTTATTTTTCATAGATGAGTAAAATGAGGTGATACTCTTTACCCAAGATCAAAAGCATTTGTCCTGAAGAAGTTGCCATTTTTTCCACTACAAGAAGCTGACCCATTTATTAATCAGTTAAATGAAGAGGTCGTATTAGCAGATGATCTCTAAAGTCAATCTTAGCTTTACATTTTTGTGATTCGCTGAAACACTGCCCTGGATCATTGACTTGAACCATTCAAATGGAAAAAGGACATTGTTTGTTTTTTCTCTCTCATCTCACCCAAAAGCCCATTGTGAGCATGTTTTTGCCAAGTCTCCACAAACCCTGTTCGCTGCTTCCACATCACAATGCCTGGTTGTTTGAAGCTTGAAGGCATATTGACTCCAGCTTATGTCCAGGTACCCTCTTATAGTCTATCTTTAAGGCCTTGGTTTAAGGCCTATCTCTTGATCGAAAGCACGTGGGAAAGAGAAAAAAGATTTTATGCTCTTTAGGTTGGATCTAGATTCTAGAAGTTGTAAGATTGTCAGTGAGCTCTGGCTTTTGTGTCGTGGCTGTGGGCAGGCAGCTAGATCGCACAATCATAGCATTAGAGTTGGAAATGATTGTAGAACATACCTAGGGTTGTAAGAGCAAATATCTACAGGGGGAAGGGACCTCAGAGACCATCTAATCCAAATTCGTCAATTTACAGAGGGGGAAACTGAGCCCCGGAGAGGTGAAGTGTCTTGTCTTGGGTCACACAAGTAGGAAATAGGGAAGTGAGCCCCGCAGAGGTGAAGAGATTCGTTCATGGTTATATAGCTAGAGAGTGAGGTAGGATTTGAACCCAGGTTTTCCTTACCAAGTCCAGGACTTTATGCCACACAGCCTCTTCGGGGTGAAGGGAAGGGAATAAACATTTACTAAGCATCAGTTATGTACTAGACATTTTCCTAAGCATTTTACAACTCTTATCACATTTGATTCTCATAACAACCCTGGGCGATAGGTGCTGTTATTATCTCTATTTTACAGATGAGTAAACTGAGGTAGAAAGAATTTAAGCTAGTAAGTGTCTGAGGCTGAATTTGAACTCAGGTCTTCCTGACTCTAGGCATAGCATTCTGTCCACTGAGCCCCTTGAATACTCCCTTTATAATTTAAGATGATTATACAACCTCAAGAATACAGTGACAGGCTTCACTCGGATTCTGAATAGCAATATTTATTTTATCCGTTTAGCCAATAAATTGCCCTTCCCACTCAGTGCTTAAAATTTCCCAGCACTTGAAGGACTCCCCACTGCAGTTTCTCTGAAACAGACTGTTCTTTGGTATTTTAAAATGTACCACTGAGATCTGTGCAGGATAATGTGAAACCAAGTGGTTGTTAATTTTTCATTGAAACTTACAGAATAACTGTTTTCTCTCAGTTGGTTTCAAAATGAGGCCTGTTCAGAAATCCAATTAGAGGTAGTTCATATAGTCTTTGTTAAAATTCACATTTCTGAATTTTGCTTGTTGGAGATCCCTTTAGTAAATTTCATTTAAATTTGAATTGGTTTAAACCATGTCACCACAGGTAATACGCACTCAGGAAGTCTTAATGCTAATGATGAATCTGCTTTTACTTCTTCATTCCTCCTGCAGAGCTTTGGTTTACATCGTTGAATTAGAGATTAAAACTTGAAGGGAAGCTGTGGACCCTCTTGTCCAATCAAAGAACCAGACAGAGGAGACAACTTAAGTCTGGAATAGTGAGCCGAGATAGCAAGCCACACAACTTAGTGGCAGAACCAGGCTTGGAACTTAGGTTTCCTGACTCATTGATTGAATACTCCCAGCTGGCAGGTACCAGGTCAACTCATTTTATACAGCATCCTTGCAGTAGGTCCTTCCACTTCCTCTGAACACATTCTCTTCTCAATCTCTTGCACTTCTGGCTTCCATCACTCTACTTTAATGCAACAGTTACCTACTATCCATTCTTCACACATTGTACTTCATCTCCCATCTCTGAATCTTTACACTGGCTCTTTTCCATGCCTTCATTGTAGGGGGTTACATTCTACTAGGTTGGATACAACATATACAGAATCACCGAATTTCAAAATTGAAAAGTCATTTAGTTCAACCTTTGCCTGAAAAATAATTCCCTCTGTTACATAACTGATGACTAGTGGTCATGCAGCTTTTCCTTGAAGACCTCTAGCAAAGGGACAGCTTATTCTGATCTAAAAAGCCAGTATGGTTTCCTGTGAGCCAATCACATCTACAGGAGGTAAACAGATGGAGAAAGAACCCACCCATTCCAAAAGCCTATTAGATATTCCTCTAGACAACCTCTAGATATTCCTCTCGTTATCCACTAGCTAACATCAAATTAGCATGCAGAATTGGGCTTCCCAAACTGCTAATGTATATTTCTGCCATGGAGATAGAAATGTTGAATACAAATCGAACAAGCCATAATTAAACCCCCAAACTGGGATGGGTGGGGTGGGAAGGACCAGATGGATTCACAAGCACATTCTATCAAACATTTAGTGAAAACTTAATTCCTATACTATATAATTGTTTGAAAGAAATAAGAAAAGAAGGTCTCTTAACAGATTTCTTCTATGTAAGACAAATGAAAAGAGCTGAGACAGAGTTTCTGGGTAATTAATAACCAATTTATCATTTAGTCTAGCTAATAATCAATAAATTGAAGTTAATGGTTCCTCTCAGTAACCAAAGATACTTAATGGAGACATTGAATACCTTAAATATTTTCTAAGGGAATGCCCCAACAGGAGAAATCAACTTTGACTGGTGGACATTTAAATGAAGAGGTGGGCTAAAAGTCTTCAGGTCCTCCTTCTGAGAATGGGACTTGATCATGAGACTCTGCCGTCTCCAGCAATCTGGGCAGGGGAATCCATTTCCACCCACACCACTCTGGTTGGTTTTCTCCTTTATTAGCTGGATCACCCTCAACTCCAGTGGAGAGGTACAAGGGCATAAGTCCATTGTGTTGGGGCAGAAATTTACCTAGATTATATTCTATTTACACTCTAAACAGAAGTAATGTCTTCTAGTTCCATGGGCTCTTGCCCAGATCAAAGAGCATGTACCCCAAGGATTAGGACAATCCCTCTATCAGTCATGCCCTTCAGAGACTGGCTGACTGACCTACAGGGACTGTCCCTAAATAATGAAATAAAAAAGAAAAGGCTGGATCCCAATTTATTAATTGATTATTAATGTAATAGAAAATAAAAAAAAATTCTCTCACATGATACAAAACCAAGGAGAGACAAAACAAAGAAAGAAATCTATAAACCAATATTCTAATGAATATTATTGCAAAAATTTTAAATAAAACATGCATAGGGAGACCATGGGAATATATCAGAAAGATTATACACTGTTACAGGATGAATTTATACCAGGAATGAAGGCCTAGCTCAATATTAGGAGAACTATTAATAACAAGAACAACAAAATATGTTTATGTCAATAGATGTAGAAAGGCTTTTGACAAAAGAAAAATACATTATTGTTAAAAGAACACTTTAAGCCATAAGAATAAATGGAGCTTTCCCTCAAAAATGATAAATCACATCTATCTAAAGCCAAGAGCTAGCATTGTCTTTAATTCAGATAAGCTAGAGTCCTGTTGTTTAAGATTAGGGGTTAAGCAAGGATGTTAATTGTCACCATTACTATTCAGTACAGAACAGTGTTAGGAATTCTAGCTGTGACAATAACAAAAGAAAAAGAAACTGAGGCAATAATCAAAGGCAAAGGGGAAACAGCATGATCACCTTTTTTGGCAGATGGTGAGATATTTCACTTAGACCCTAGAAAGTCAACTAAAAACTGATTGAAACAATGAACAACTTCAGCAAAGCTTCAGGATATAAAATAAACTTAGACAATCAATATTTCTGTGTATTACCAACAAAATCTACCAGATTGGGATAGAAAAAAAGAAATTCCATTTAAAATAACTATAAACAACATAAAGTACTTTAGAGTCTATCTGACCAAACATACAGAGGAACTTTGTGAACATAGTTACAAAATACTCTTTGTACAAATAAGATGGATCCAAATAATTGGAGGAATAGTAATTGCTTGTGAGCAGATTGAACCAATTTAATAAAAATGGCAATAATAACTAAATATATTTACTTATTCTATATTATAGGTATTTCCATACCTATCAAACTATCAAAGGATCACTCTATAGAGCTAGAAAACAACACAACAAATTTATCTGGAGGAACCAAAGGTCAAATATATCAAAGGAATCAATGAAAAAAATGGTAATGAATGGGGTCTAGCAGATCCCAAACTATATGTATGTATGTGTATACACAAGGATACACACACACACACACACAGACACACATATGCATACAAACATACTGGGACATGGCAAGTATGAGGATTTATTTTGCATGCGTGCATGTATATATGTATATGTATACACATACATATATATATAAAGTGTGTGTGAGAGTGTGTGTATAAATGTGTGTTATTTTTCTTGCTTTCTCAGTGGGTCAGGGAAGGGGTAGAAGAGGGAGAAAATTTGGTATCGAAAATACAAATTTCAAATACAATTTGAAAATACAAAATACAACATAAAATAATTTTAAAAATAAATGTTGAATTAAATTATTTGGAATGTGGTTCTAAGATTTTTCAGTTTGAAAATTCCTTTTCATGACCACATAGCCTGTATGTGGACAACGTCATAAATGAATATAAAATGGATTTTTGTTTATAACATAAAACGCATCAGATGCTTTAAAAAAAAGTTTAAAAGGCTTTACTTCAAGACATGTTTGTTAAAAAGTAATTCCCCCTTCTATTCTTTTCATAAAGATTTAACATTAATATTTCCAAGTAAATATATTGACTGCACCAACCATTCTCAAGATGTTGGGTTACTTTACTGATGTGTGCTGCTCTTTCTTCTCTGCTCTGTGTGTCTCGGTCTCGGTCTCTGTCTCTCTCTGTCTCTCTCTGTCTCTTTCTAGTAATTATATAATATTTATTTTCTTTCCTGTAATCCCAGATTGTAAAGATTGCTTCATTTCACAGGTTATAGGGTATGAGCAAATCAGTTAAACTTGGAGATATCATAACCACGTAGATCTTGGTTAGTCCTTAATTTTGGATAATAATGCAAAAACTCTGGCTTTTTCCTGTACTTTAAAGATTTCCCCTTTCACCAAATGACTTTTCTATTAAAAACCAAAAACAATGCAGTGTACTATGATGTTTATGAATATTGATACAATAAATATTTGATGAACACATTTTACCAGTAAGTACTTTATCTATCGTGGAGTCAGGACAATGTGGTGAAATAGAAAGAGTCCTGGTTTTGGAGTCAAACTGTGTGGGTTTGAATCCCAATTTTGCCCTTTAGGATAGTGTGACCTTGAACAAGTCATTTTAATCAGTCAACATCCAATAAATGCCTGCCACATGCCAGGCACTGTGCTGAGCACAAAAAGAGGAAAAAGACAATCCTTACCCTCAAGGAGCTCACAATATGATGGACTTTTGGGGACTCTGGGTTTCTGTAAGCATAGATTTAATGCTGGAAAGCACCTTAGAAGTTATCTAGTTCAGCTCTGGAAAGATCTTATTATAAAAATAGTAGGTGGGGCCTGTTTTCAGTCTAGGCCTAAGGGGTAAGAGCAGCCAGGGAGGAACTCTGGCATTTTTCTCCCAGCTAAGCTAGCTGACTTGACTTTTTGCAGTAATGGCATTTGCTTAAGCTGTTAGTCCTAGGGGTGGTCCAGGCAGAAGGTGTCAGGGCCTATCCCTCTGTGTCTTGGAGAAGGCCAGGATGATGGCATAGTGCAATGGGCACTGGACTTGGAATACAAGGACATGAGTTTAAAAATTGCCTGCTATAATAGTCTGATCATTGTAATTAAAATAAACATTTTGTGATAAAAATGATAGGAAACATAAGATGGAAAGAGCCCTGAGTTCTCAGGATCTGTTTTCCAAATCAGGCTACATCCTATCTGAGGGACCTTGGGCTCTCTCTTTAGCTCTCTGTGCCTTAGTTTCCTCAGATGTAAAAGAGGAAGAGGGTATTGTGGACTGGACAACCTTTGACATCCTTTCAGATAGAAATGATCTTAAGTGTATTTTGCTGAAAAATCTACTGTATACAGTATTCATTTTCCATTCATTCTCTTGATCAGAGATTGGCAAAGGAGAGTGAAAAATCCCAGCCTCCCCTGACATAATATGATGGAGGGCTTTGTAACACACAAATTGGGAAAGAATTCCATATATCCTTGTATTCCACTGCTCTCTTCTTGTGGGCTTTAGTAAATTGTGACAAAAAGCACCTTGTGATTATCTAAACACGTAGAAAGTTTTAAGCCATCACCATTTAAATTTGACTTTCTTGATGTTTCTTATTAGATCTTAGAATCTAAGCATTTATTTATTGATCAGGCTCTAAAGTCGATGTTAAGTAGAAAATAGTGTGTGTACATGTGTATGCACATGTGTGTAAGATGTATATATGAATGTATATATGTAGAGAGTATGCATGGGTATATGTACGTTTATATACACACACCCACATCCTATATGTGCATGCATAGAGTATGTACATAGTATGTATATACATAGAGCATCAGAGTGGTACAATGTATAGAAAACTAGCTCCAAGATTAAGACTGACCAAGCTTCAAGTCCCACCCCTGATGCATACATAACAATTCTGTGATTCAAAAGAATTTTCTTGACCTCTTTGGTACTCCAGGCAACTCCAACAAGACTGTAAATCACAAAGTAGTTTTAAGTAGCTTCAGTAGAGGTAGTTTCCTCATTGACAGTTTGTTATACCAATGAAATCATGGGTTTGGTCTAATAACAAAATTCACCATACATGTCCATTCATTTTAGCCAGAAAGCTTGAAACTTCCTTAAGGTCTTTGGAATACCTGCATGTGTAAATATTTGTGTATCAATGGACAGAAGGCATGTATTATATTTTTAAAAATATGTTATATGTATATAGATAGATTTATATGTGTATGTAGTAGAATGTATTACGTTACATGTTTTTACATATACATAGGCATGTGTGTATACATAATGTACTTATAAATATACTACATATTGCCTTTCATTTTTATATCTGTGTGTGTTGTATATGTATATGTGTGTTTATATGTATATGCATATGGGAGAGGGAGAGGAGAGAGAAAGAGAGAGAGAGAGAGAGAGAGAGAGAGAGAGAGAGAATATCAAGAAGAATCATAGAATCATAGATTTAGACCTGGGAAGCACCTCAGACATTCTCAGTACATTTTATATTAAATAGGCCCAGAGAAGTGACTTGTCCAAGTTCATAGAGTATGTGGGGGAGCTGTGATCTGCACAGAAGTCCTCTGACTACAAGTCCAATGGATTTTATCCTAAATCACTCGGGCTTTTGCAAAGATTTATATTTGAAGTTTTATACAGAATGTATATTTTAAGTAGCTGTATATGGGGCTGCTGGGTGCCTCAGTGGTTTGAATGCTGGGCCTGAAATCAGGAACACTCATCTTCATAAGTTCAAATGTGGCCAAAGACACCTAACAGCTGTGTGACCCTTGTCTTAATAACTGTATTTGTCTCAGTTTATTCATCTGTAAAATGAGCTAGAGAAGGAAATAGCAAACCACTCCAGTATCTTTGCCAAGAAAACCTTAAATAGGGTCATGAAGAGTCGTATACAACTGAAACTACTGAACAACAAAATATGTCAATGTAAAATATACTTATAATTACATAGAAACATTTTAAAAGGAGTATATGTATATACATAGAGATAATATGTGTGTATATGTGTGTGTCTGTGTGTGTGTATACATATATTTGTATATTGACTCTTATCAGGACCAAATTGGGCTGTGGTGTGAATATTGTAACATGGGTGTGATTCATTGTAACACAGGCTGAACTCGCCTTCATTCTCTTCTCCACAGTGTTGTTGGAATAGCTCATCTCACCTTTGAGAACTCTAAATAATACCGTGTACTTTCTAAAGAAAGTAACAACTTTTCCATGAAACGTTTCCTGGAGGGAGGGGAACATTGATTAATTCAGGGGTGGGGAACCTTCGGTCTCTAGGCCATATGTGACCTTCTAGGTCCTAAAGTGCAGCCCTTTGACTAAACCCAAATTTCGGTCAAAGAGCCACACTTGAGGACTCAGAAGGCCACCTATGGCCTTGAGGCTGCAAGTTCCCCACCTCTGGGCCTGCTCATACTCTGGTGTAAGTTCTCTTTGCCTGGATTAATTTTGAAGATTCAGTTTCATTTTATTTAGCTTGCCTGGAATTTAGGTTCTATGGGCAAGACATATTGATTAAAAAAAAAGACTTGGCGTTTGGGTTTTTCCCCCTTTTGGCTAGAAAACTTGAATGAAAACAGAAAAAGAAGTCTAGGTGCTACAGAAGAAAAGATTAGCTAAGGTCTTTTGAGGAAGGGAAAAAATAGAAAAAGGTAGGGTTTGCAAGAAATTGACTCTTGTCTGTGATGGAGATTTTCCTCCTGAGTTCAATTGAGTTCTACAAGCATTAATTAAGTGCCTACTATATGCCAGGGTCTGTACTAGGTTGAGAATACAAAAACAAAAATGTTGACAGTCCTCTCTCTTAAGAAACCTACATTCTGGAGTGGGAGGTATAATATTCACATGGATAAGTAAATTCAAAGGAATTAAGTAATTTCAAGAGAGATATGGTGAGCTCTAACAACCAAAGGGATCAGGGACAGTTTCTTGGCCGAGGTGGCAGTGGGGAGGAAAGGAGTATTGTTAAGTAGTGAATCTCATCATTATTAAGTTTTATCACTTACTACTGGTGTGACTTTAGGTGTTGTGCCTAAAAGAGTGAGCGAGACCTAGATATAAATTTTGATGTGGATTTATTCAAGCCCATGACTGTTAGGAGTAAAGACTCAAATTGAACAGCCCCAAGCAGGGGTAGGGTCAGGTTATTTAAAGGGAAAAAACCACAAACTGATTTCTGTGGAGATGGGAACACAAACAGTGGGACAAGCTAGGGCAGGATTATTTCCATGGAGAAGGGAACACAAACAGTGGGATCTGTAGAGATGGGAGCACAAACAGTGGGGTGAGCTGGGGCAAGATGGAGGGTAAACTGGGGGGGGGCAGGGCACAACAAGGCAAGTCACTTTTTTCTGGGACTCAGTTTTCCCCACTATTAAAATGAGGTGGTTGGACCACATGATCCCTACGGTCACTTGTATCTCTAAAGGTATAATGCTACTGTGATTCAAATAAAGCATACCCTGTTGTAGCCCTCCACAAAAGTGATCGAAAGAACCAACAACTGTGAAGCTGGGAAGGGCCTGATCAGCTGCTATTTAGTCTAACCAGTACCTGAAAAAAAATCCTTACTATACGATAATATTAATAACGATAACAATAGCAAGCATTTATATGTCACTTTGGGCAAGTCACTTAACCCAGTTTGCCTCAGTTTCTTCATCTGTAAAATGATCTGGAGAAGGAAATGGTGAACCACTCCACTATCTTTGCCAAAAAAAACCCCAAAGGGGGTCAGGAAGAGTTGGACATGACTGAAAAATTAGGGAACAACAACAAAATAGTAAATATTATATTCAAATAATTAATTCATGCCAGGATTTTTTCTTATTTTTTCTTTCTTATTTACATCATATTTGCTTTACATTTACATTATATTAGATTGATTTCTTACATTACTTCTTCAAGAAGCCAGGTCCCATCTAGGGAACCTTGTTAAAACCCCCGACCATTGGCTTTGCTTCGACCATCTGTTGTTGATCTGCTTTGTGTTCAAGTGAAATAACGTGGTCTGTCTGTGCGATCTGTCTGTCTGGTCTGTCCATGCAGCCAAGACAACACGTGAACTACAGGGTCTCCTAGGGCTGCTTGCTGAGTGAGTGCCAGGCTTTAAGCAAGCCTAATTTCACTTCTCCAGGACTTGATTTTGTCACCTGTAAAGCAGTGGAGCTGGAAGAGCTGATCTTTAAGGTCCTCTCCAGCAGGAGAAAATCCTATGATACTCAGATCAAAACGGACTCCTGCCTTTCACTTATTAGCTTTACAATCCTATTTTCTTCACTGCATCTTTAATCAAGAGAAAGGCTTTGTGTTCTTTCTTTGGAAAGAAGTTACAGATCTGTAGATATAGAAGGATGAGGTTGGGGAACTGGGATGGTTTTGCCTGGTACCCACTGGGAATGACTATTAAATAATAGAAGAAGGCTGGAAGATCAAAGGCCTGGCAGCTCTGTTATGCCTGAGTCAGAGAGCAGTGAAAACCTCCCTAATTTGGAATAATTGGTGGAAAGTCCAGTCTGAATTAAAAAAAATGTATTTCTTTAGAAATAGTCATCATTTTTTGAGCACGAATGTGCACACGCATGCGCGCGCGCGCGCGCGCACACACACACACACAAACACACACACATTCCTAAAGGGTTTCCCAGTAGAGATTGTGCCAATAGACTTTAAGGAATACATAAGAATCAAATACTTATACCCATATGTAATAAGCAGATTGTGTTTTGGAAATGTTTGCTGCTGGGATGCTGAAAATCAAGTCTTTTTAAGTAAGTTACCATTCTCCTTAAATTTTATCTATTCTATTCCTTTGGGTCATGGAGTACTTCCTACTTTCCATCCCCACCCATAGACTGTGCTCAAGTTCAGCCTATGTGTGAATTATCCAAGTATCCTGAATTCTTAATCAATAGCATTTGAATCAGTGAGTTTCCAGGAATTGTTCCCCTCACCTTCCTGTTCTATTTTGGGTGTTGGTAAAGCTGAAGACATTTTCCAAAGGTGCCATCATGGAGCCAACATCCTATTTACTGGGCCATGACTACTTCATACTGAAACACTATCAGAGCCCTAACTTGACAACTTGTTCACCTAGGACTCTTAGCTCAAAATGTGTCTTTGAAGCTTCTGGGGTAGGCGTCGGCAGGATAGGGCAGTAGGTGGATGGAAAACTGGGGAAGAGCTTACCTGGGGTGGAGCCCCCAGTGCACCAATGGGTGATGTCCTGTTTTAAATCATTATTCTTGCTGTCTAGGTACTAGGCACAGTTGTTTTTTAGATATTGAAAGGGGAAATTACTGGCAAAAAACTCTGTAAATGTCAGCGCCAGGCATAAGCCCTGATTGCCCTACAGTAGGCACAACTCTGAGCAGAAAGAGAGACATCTAGAAAAGGAGCTGATCTGGATTTTTAGAATGCTGAATAGGTTTGTTTTAGCTGCTGTTGAAATTATGTTAATGTTTACCAAGGTGGCACTTTTTTCTCCTCCTTTTTTCTTCTGCAGGGTAAATAGCAGGAGGGAATTGGAGTCTCCTCTGGGTATTTGTCCTTACTACAAAGCGGCTTACAGTTTCTTGTTCTTTTTGGTTTTTTTAATGCAGAATTTCTGCTGAACTGAGGATAAAAGTGGGTGGCAGAGTCTTTGTGAATCTTAATTCTTTTGACTTTGAATAGCCTATCCTGAGGTCGATCTTTCATTCTGATCATGATGAATTTTCCCATTTCATCTCTGCACCGGGACTTAGTTGCAGCTCTGCACTTTCTTTGAATTAAATCCACAAACTGGGATCTTTTAGCATGTGGGGTTTTTTCCTTCCTTTTTTGAAGGTTCAGATCTTGGAAAATAATCCATAACCCCTGATCCTGGACTCTTTTTCTTCTCCTGAAAAGATTCATTTTGGAGATTTACCCCCAGCAGAGCTCATGGGGAGAAATCATAGCTTTTACCATTGTTTTCCCTCCTGAGGGTAACATTCTAAGGCTACTTTATTGACAAAAGTGATGGACATTTCTCTCTTACTCCCTCCTCCCTGTCTTGTCTGTCTCTGTTTGTCTCTGTCTGTCTCTGTCTCTCTCTCTGTCTCTCTCTGAGTCTCTCTCTCTCTCTCTCTCCCCTCTGCCCTCTGTCCTCTCTCCTCTCCCCTCTCCTCCTATCCCATCCCCCTTCCTGCCTTCCTTCTCCCTATCACCTCTTTCTTCCTCTCCCTCCCTGTCTTTGCTGTCCCTGCCTCTTCTCCCTCCCCCTCCCTCCCTTCTCCTTGACTCTTACCCCTCCCCCTCTGTCTTACATCTCCCTGTCTTTTTCTCCTCCCCCTCCCTGTCTTCCCTCTCCCTGTCTCCTCTTCCCCCCGCCCCACACTCCTCTTTTCCTCTTTATCACTCCTTCTCCCCTTGTTGCTTCTTAATATAACTTTTGACTCTTCTTTGGGTTCTGCACACCTCTTTAACATACAGTCAATTCCCACTGATTCAGGACAGCCCCAATAACCGTTGGATGTTGACAGTACTGGCAGACTGAACTCATTTATTGACTTCAGGAGTTCATTTATTTCAAGACGTTTATTTGTCTGTTGTGGGAAAATCCTGATTGAGGGCAGGTCCTAGTTGAAATTCAGAATTGAAGAGAAAAGGTTACTGAGTCACTCAGAGAACTTTGTGTGACTTTCCTTCTAACCTACCCTGAAGCAGGAGGAGAAAAAGCACTTTGAGGGTCAGCCAGGGGAGCTGAATGGCACCCTGGCACTGGCACTGCAGCTGTGGGCCTGGCCTTGGGTGCCTTGTGTAACCTCCTCATCTGGACCTCTATTTCTTCATCAGTAAAACCAGTGGATTGGACCAACAGATTACCTATGTCAGCCTCCTGGCTCCTGTGATTCCTTGCCATTGAAGAGCTGCCAATGGGGGCTTCCCCAGGGGTTATGGCATCCAAAGGCTCTAGTGGGAGCTCTCTGGTGCCTGGTTTGGAAAAGGTTCTTGGTACTCTCGTAATGCTTTTACCTCTGAGTACTCCTTAGACTCAGACCTTGCCCTGCTTAGGTCAGTGTGACTTTCCCAAAGGGTCAATACCACCTGCTTGGTTTAGTGACTCACGTAATTTTTTTTACTTTGTTCATTCCTTCTTTCATTCATTGAACTTAGTGGTTACTCACCCTGCATACCACCTTCTGTGACATTAATAATATCTGCTTTAGGTATATGTCTTACCTCCCCAACTCATTTGTGAGCTCCTTTAGTGTGCAAACATCTTCATCATTGTTACCAGTCATCACTGTTCTTACTACCATGATGATGGTGACAACAGCTGCTACTATGATTATGGTGACAACCTCTAGTACTGCCATTACCACTAGCTAACATTGATATAGTTCCTACTGTGTGCCAGGCACATTTTTGGCCTAACAATTAACACCAAGAAAACACAGGTGCTCCATAAGCCACCACCACACCATCCATGCATGGAACCATCAGTTACAGCAAATGGAGAAGTTTAGAATGCTGTGGATAAGTTCACTTACCTTGGTAGTGTTCCAGGGATGTACACATTGATAATGAGGTGGATGCACACGTTGCCAGAGCTAGCTCAGTGTTTGGGAGGCTCTGAAGTAAAATATAGGAGAGAAAAGGTATTAGACTGATTACCAAACTGAAGGTCTACAGAGGTGCTGTGCTGACCTCATTGTTGTATGCCTGTGGAACCTGGATGGTCTACCAGTGCCATGCCAGGACACTGAATCAATTGCATTTGAATTGTCTTAGGAAGTTTCTGAACATCACCAGGCAGGATAAGGTATCAGACACTGATGTCCTTACTCAACTAAACTGCCAAACATTCAAGCTCTGCTTCAGAGAAGGCAAATCCAATGGGCTGGCCACATTGTGCAAAATGCATGCTTGCCAAAAAGACTATTTTATGGAGAACTCACATGGGGCAAGTGTTCACATGATGGTCAGAAGAAAAGATACAAGGACACTCTGAAGGTCTCTCTCAAGAACTTTGGAATTGATTGTGTGACGTAGGAGACACTGAAACAGGACCACTCAGCATGGCATGCCCATGTTGCCCTGCTCTATAAGCAGAGAATTGAAATAGCTGAAAGGAAACACAAACACAAAGTTAGAGTATCCACCCCAAATGTTCACATGGACTATTAGTGCTTGAGCTGTGGTAGAGCATTCCGAGCTCATATTTATCTGATCAGCCACAGTCTGACACATTGAACCTTGACTCTGGCATAGTGATGTCATTTTGGTCCTTTGAGGACAAAGGATGACAACCAGCCAGCCAGGCACAGTGCTAAGCACTTTACAACTGTTGTCTAATTTGATCCTCACAACAGCCCCTAAGGGTGATGTTTTTATTCCACTTTACAGATGATGAAACAGAGGTTAAGTGATTTGCCCAGAATCACACAGTCTATTAAATGTCTAAGACAGGATTTGAATTGAGGTCTTCCTGACTATAGTCCTGGTGCTCTATCCATTCCTCCACCTAGCTGCTACCACTACTACTACATCCCACTATTTTTACTAATACACTATTAATTTTATTTATATATTTAATTTTAAATATCTGTATATATTTTATATTTTTATAATTTATATATAATTTATTATTACTACTAGTAATAAATGCTACAACAATTAATTATTATTGGTGGTAGTAGTAGGAGGAGGAGGTAGAGGAAGAGGAGGAGAAGTAGTGGTGGTGGTGGTGGTAGTGGTAGTGGTAGTACTTACTATTGGTAGTAACAGAAATTGGGAATGTCCAGCATGGATGTGATCTAGGGGGAGCATGATAACTGTTTCACGCATTTAAAGAGTTGTCATGTTAAAGAAGCTGGCAGCTGACCAGTAAGGATAATCAGCATTTATTAAGCACTTACTAAACCCCAGGTACTCTGCTAAACAGTGGAGATACTGCCCTCTAGCAATTTAGATTCTAATCCTGAAAAGATAAGGGAGGCTTTGGCAAGGACCTGCTCCAGGGTGAGAAGGCCCTAGGCGTTAAGGGAAATTCCAGGTTGAGAAGGAGGCTAAGCCCTGGTAGCCAAGTCCAGAGAATCAGAAACCTGAGGGTGTGTGTGTGTGTGTGTGTGTATGTGTATGTGTGTGTGTGTATGTGTGTTTGTGTTGTAGTGGGGGTGGGAGGCAGTATGTGGGTGGGTGGAGGAGGGAGCATGTTCAACCTGACCTGTCCCCAAAATGGAGGTCCCAGAAGAAACTCAGCAATGGAAAAGGGGCCAGCTTGGTGGAGGGATAACACATCCAGTTTGGCAGAGCATAGGTTCTCATTCAGATATAAGTTGGAACAGTAAAGTGTCTTCCAACCCAGAGATTCTGTAATCGTGAGAGTAACATCAGTTACTTACATGTTGTTTCTACCATTCGAATTTAAGCTCCTCAGAATTGGGACTGCGCTTTTGCCTTTCTTTGTCCACCCTATGTTTATCACAGTGTGTGGCACATGGTAGGTACCAAAGAAATGCTTGGTTACTCTCTAACAATCTTTTATCTTCTTCTACCACGTAGCATAGAGCCTGGCTTGGTCATGCAGCCCCATCTTGGCGTTGCTTGTCAATCCATTGGGCCTTATTTTGTATTCCTTTGTATTCTAGTCATTTGTACATGTTTCCTACCTCCTTACTAGACTGCAAATTCCATGAGGGTAGGTAATACTCCTCATTTAAATTTTTTATTTCCTCAGGGCCATGCCCAGTTTCTTACATACTGTTTACATAGATTTTAGCAAAATATTAGGCAGTAATTTATCCTCATAGTGAAAATGGAGAAACATGGATTGAAGTCATCCACTCCACTTGCATTTAAGTGCTTATCAAGTATTTAACATTGTGTTGAGCCCTGAGAATACTAAGAGAAGGAATAAACAGTCCCAGCTCTCCTAATAGGGGCAAACCACAATCTGGTGGATTCAGGACCCTTTGAATGGTATAACCTCTAATAATTTGCAATCAGCCTAGTGGTATTTTCAGCGATAAGTCCCATGGATCTGCCCTTAGTGTGCTTAGTGGTTTTTGTCAATCATTAATCAATAAACATTTATTAAGAACCTATATCAGTGACTTGGATGAAGGTATAGATGACATGCCTATTGAATTTGTAGGTGATACAAAGCTGTGAGGGACAGCAACTCTGGTTAGTGGTAGAGTCAAGATCTAAAAAAACTCAACTGGCTGGAACAATGGGATTTATCTAATAAGGAAAAAAAAAAACTACGAATATATGTGAAGTCCTAGACTTGAGTTCAAAAAATCAACATCACTAGGATGATATGGCAACAAAAAAAAAGCTAATATAATCTTTGGGTGCATCAAAAGAGTCATGGCAGCCTATTGCATTCTGCCCTGGTCAGATCTAGCTGCTGGAGAAGATTCTGATCGGGTTTCTCCTCATTTGAGCTCTTTAAAAAGGAAGGGGCTGAGTGGCTCCACATTCGGGCTGTAGCAGAGGGAATTGGGGGCCATCTATGGATTGGAATAAATGGCCTCTGCGGTGTCTTCTAGCTCGAAAATCCCCTGATTCTCATTCTTGAATTTACTGATAGGTAATTAATGAATGTTTGGTGCTATTGCCAAGCAAGTTACTCAATCTTTCTTCCAAAGGCTTTTTTGAAGTGCTGCATCAAAGCCCCCTTGGCTCTCCAAAGAAGATAACCCAAGTGCTAAGTACTGGGGATGCAAAAAGTGGCAAAGGACACTCACTGCCCTCAAGGAGTTCACAATCTAATGGGGAAGACAACAAACAAATATATACAAATAAGCTATAGACAAGATAAATAGGAAATAATTAATGTAGGGAAATCTAGAATTAAGAGGGATTAGGAAAGGCTTACTGGGGAAGATGGGATTTTAGCTGGGACTTAAGGAAAGCAGGGAAGCCAGGAGGCAGAGATGAGGAGAGATAACATTCCAAGCATGAGGGAGAAATGAGAAAATGTTTGGAGCAGAAAGACCATGTGTATTGTTCCTAGAATGGCCAATAGGCCAATACACAATGGGGAATAAAATGTAAGAAAACTGGAAAGGTAAGAGGTGACCTAGGTTATGAAGGGCTTTGAATTCCAAACAGAAGATCTTGTTTATGATGCTGGAGGCAGTAGGGAGTTATTGGAGGTGTTAGATAGGGGACATAATGTGCTCGGACCTGAGCTTAAGGAAAATCGCTTTGGTGACTGGAGGATGGATTGGAGTGGGGAGAGACTTGAGGCAGGCTGACTCACCAGCAGTGTCAGAGGAGAGAACAGGACCTGTTCAATGGTAAAATTGATGAGTTTTGGCAACAGAGTAGATACAAAGTGTGAAAGATAGTGAGGAATTGAAGATGATTCCTATGTTGCAAGCCTAAGGAACTGGAGGATGACGTTTCCCTGTGTAGCAAGAAGAAAAATGGGGATGGAGGGGGTTAAGGGGAAAGATAATCATTGGTAATTTTGGGAAGGAGCAGTTTTGATGAAATGACAATATCATCATGATTGATTGGAGGTAATTTCCAGTGATAAGACCCATGGATCTGTCTTCATGCTGCTTCATGGTTTTTTATCGGTTACTTAGTTGAAGACATAGAGAACATGTCTACTGGATCGCAGATGATACAAAGTTGAGGATAGCAAAATTTGGTGGTAGGATCTGCGTGGCTCTGTTACTCTGTCTTTCTCTGTCCCTCTGTCTCTGTGTCTCTGTGTTTCTCTGTCTCTGTCCCTCTGTCTCTGTCTCTGTCTCTGTCTCTCTCTCTCTCTCTCTCTCTCTCTCTGTCTGTCTCTCTGTCTCTCTCTCTGTTACTCTCTCTGTCTCTCTCTCTCTCTCTGTCTCTCTCTCTGTCTCTCTCTGTCTCTCTCTCTCTCTCTCTCTCTCTCTCTCTCTCTCTCTCTCTCTCTCTTCTCTCTCTCTCTCAGCTATTGGAACAAACTTTTCCAAACATTGAAACAATTAAGTTTTTATCCTTTCCATATTCATGTTTGAAGAAGGAAAAAGCAAACCACTCCAGTATCTTTGCCAAGAAAACCCCAAATGGGGTTACGAAGAGTCTGACATTACTGAAACAACTGAACAATAGCAAGAGTATAGTTAGGAAAGTGGCCAACATGGCAAGTAGCCTGGGCCGGTTCCTGAAGGAGGCACAAGTCAAGGAGCCGGTACTGACCATGGCCCTCTCCATCAACACCATGGCTCTGCTCCTACCTCTCTTAAGCCCTGTACCAAGTACATAGGCATGATGACATCTCCAGCAATCCTCAGGATCCCTAGGATCCTTCCCTGCAGTGGTTGAAGAATCTGTGAATCCCCTATCCGTTTCCTCCCTTCCCCCCAAATAAATGTCCTTGTCTTAAAAACAACAACAGCAAAAACATCTAGGTCTCCCTCATTTGCCCAGGCTGGAAATACGGGGGTTACCCATGGTCAGATCCCAATACTGATTGGCACAGAAGCTTTGACCTGCTAGTTTACAAATCTAGGTAGGTTGGCCCCACCTTAAGCAACACTGTGTCCTCCTTGCTCCTGGTCACACACATATTGATGCCAAGCTTAGTATGGGTGCTCAATCTATTCTTACTCATTGACGCTCAGAACTCCTAAGTTGAAGAGATCTGCCAGCCTCAGCCTCTCTGGTACTGGGAGATTATACGTATTTACAACTACACCTAGTTTAAAATGTTCATTTAGACCAATTCCTGGGAGATGGCACTATGTGCTTGGAGTTATGTGGTCACTTGAGACCACTTATCATTGTACAGAGGGATCCCCCCATCACCCATAATTGTCCACCACCACATCGCTGTTCTCTGAGCACAAAGGTCTACCTCCCACTTCCGTGCCTTTGTACAGGATAACCCCTTCTCCAGCTCCCCGCCATCTAAAACATTTTCATGCCTCCCAACTACCTCTAGGAGTCCCCAGGTGTCTTTAGTACTCAGGTCAGGTGCCACCTTCCATACAAGATTTTTCCTGGTGCACCTAGTTGTTAGTGTTGCCTTGCAAAAAAAAATCTATTTACTTTGTACATTTGTTATCTTTAGTTTCTCTGTGTACATGTTGTCCTCCCTGCCACCTTCACCTCCACCACCCCCTGCAAAAACATGGAAGGACCTTGAGGGCAAGGACGGACTTATGTTTGCTTCTGGCCCCCTCGTGCCTGGCTCAGAGTGTGCACTTAACACGTTCTCGCTGAAGTCAGCCGAGAACCTTTTGTATAAACCCTTTTCTGAGTCATAGGTTTAACATTCTGTAGTTTTCCTTTCTCAATGACATCTTGACAGCAAATATTCGTCAAGCCATTCTGACTGAATGATGGTTTTATGGTTGACTTTCATACACCTTGGGGGGATTGTTCAGTTAATATATTCAAAATGAGGATTGTTGTAATGTTATTATGCAATTATTGTAATTATAGTCATACTATATTTATAACACATTTATTTTTATATATCCATTATTTATCATCATATAACAATATATTATATATAATATAGAAGTATATAATATTATATAATGATATATCATATCTACCATATCATTATACTGTATATTAAATATATAATATACAAACATTGTATAATATACTTAGTATATATAATATATTATAATTATAATATATATTATAATATAATATATAATTAAATAATTAAAATGATGTATTATTATATATGGTTATATAAAGGCTTTTGTCTTCTGGTTTGCTTTTCCGTTTTCTCCAGTCGTTAGCACTCTCTCTGTTTCTCTTTTAAAATACTTCATATTTGGGTCAAAGGATCAAAGATCTAGACCTAGAAAGGTCCTCAAGGCAATCTAGTCCAACTTCCTCATTTACAGATGAGGTCACTGAGACCCAGCCAGGTTAAGAGACTTGCCCAGGGTCACACAACTAGTTAGAGGTACAGGATCAGAGATTTTATATCCAGAAGCGCCTTTAGAAGCCATGGACTGGAAGTACCTCATTTTGTCAGTAAGGAAAATGAATCCCATAGAAATTAAGAGACTTGCCCAGGGTCACACAACTAGTTAAGGTCATAGGATCAGAGATTTTCTAGCCAGAAGGTCCTTTAGAAGCCGTGAACTCCAGCCACCTCATTTTACAGGTGAGAAAACTCTGACCCAGTGAGGAACATGTCTGGTCCAAGGTCACACAAGTGACCTCTTTGTATATAATTTGTATTTCCTTTGCCCAGATAGCATTCTCCCTTCCCTTCTATTCTCTAGTAAAATATTAGCTTCATGATGGCAAAGTTTGTTTTGCTTTTGGTCTCTGGGACCCCCGCACTTAGCACCATAGTTCATGGCACAGAGGAGGTGCTTGATGCACGTTTACTGAATGGAATCAAAACCCCCTGCATTCTCCTTAAAAACTTCTTCTTAGCTTCATTTTCCTTAAAAGAAAATGTCTGGGTAATATACACAGCAGTCTTTATCTTAGTGTGAAAAGACAAAGGCAAATAATCCAGAATTCAGGGGCTCATAATCTTGGCCATAGAAACCTGAGGCATAGCAGGGATCTGGTAAGAGCTGGGGGTCTGAGTGAGTACAAGCACTGCATATTTTTGTTTGGAAAATCCTGTGTCAGTGAAGTTTCTCAGTTATTTTGAGATCACATTTATCCCCACTGAAATATAGAGCCTGTGAGGATCCATTACCTGACTGTGTTTTCATTTGAAATAGATAAAATAATAAAGCCAGAGTGAGAACATGCTCATTTCCCCATGACTTTGGCTTCTCGATTCTGTCGCCCATTTTTCCAGGGTAAATGATGGCACTTCAGAGTGTATTATTTAGCTGACAGCAGCAACGAGGAACAGGCAAACGCTGGTTCCCAAAAGGAAGGAATGAAGGTTCTTTTTATTTCCCAGGGCGGTAAGAAAAGAGTTAACCATGAAAAAGGAGTCTGCCAGGCCTTAATTTCTGTGCAACCTGAAAGCTGATTTTTTTTAGTTTCCTCCAGATGCAGCGTTTGACCTGCCATTGGCCCTGCTGATGAAGGCCTGAGACCCAGGAGTGCAGTAGTATATCCAGAGATTGTAGTTTGTTAGATCAACCCCACAACATGGCCCCAGGCCACTGAATCTGGTGGTACAGTGAATAGAGCCTGAGGCCTGGAGTTAGGAAGACCTAAGTTCAAATGTGACCTCAAATACTTACTAGCCATGTAACCCTGGGCAAACTACTTTACCTGTATCATCCACCTAAATAATAGATAATAGCTAATGTTAATATGGTATTTTATAGTTTACAAAGCAATTTACCTACATTATCCCATTAGATGTGCATGACAACCATGAGGTGAGTGCTATTCCCATTTTATAGAAATTGAGGCTAAAAGGTTAAGTAACTTGCTCAAGGTCACATGACTGGTTAGTCTGGCAAGATTTGAACCCATATCTTCCTGACTTCAAGTTCAGTGCTCTCTCCATTGAGTTAATTAGTTGTTGGAATCTGTAGTATAGCCTGCATTTTATAGTATAGCATACACACACACACACACACACACACACACACACACACACAGAGTCAACCTTACAGAGTTCATTCTAAGAAAGACAAACAAAATTAGGCTGCATGAGCATGTTTGTTTCTCTCCAGTGGGCGAACATGCATATAGATATGCACCGGATTTCACTGGAGAAATGAGCTCAAATAAAGGCCGGTACAAGGAGACTTTACATTCTTAGAGCAAGGAAGTGTTTTGTTCCCCCTCCCCCCCCTTCCTGACTCAGGAAGCCTGTGTCAGCCAAATTTATAGTTTCCATATCTGTCAGCCATTTCATAAAACAGGAATGTCATAACAGGATAGTGTCCATAAAGCATCAAGATAAGGGAAGTGCCAATTAATCAAGATAGTGTCCAGTTCAAGTCCTTATCAGTCATAATAGAAGAAAGCTCCCGGTCCACTTCGTCCAGCCTTGTGGTTGCTGACACTTAATAAAGGAGCGTTTTGGGTTCACTCAGAGAGCATGCAAAGCATTATGGTAGGTTAACTCGGAGTGGGCAAAATATGTCTTTCTCTTGATTGGCCAGTCTAGATTTTGGTCTTTTTTCAGGTGATGGGGGGCTCAAGCTGGTTTACGGTGCACACACATTGACTGCATGAGGAGGAGATCCTGATGTTGGCAGAGATTGAAGGCAAAAGAAAAGGAGGAATGAAGAGGATGAAATGGAAAGACAGTGTCGTGGAAATAATGAACATGAGCTTGAACAGACTCTGAGAGATAGTAGGGGATAGAAGGACCTGGCGTGCCGTGGTACATGTGGTCACGGAGAGTTAGATGTGACCGTGTAACTGAACAACAAAAACACGATGTACCCTAAATTTGAGTAAAATTAGGAACACTTTGGATTGTTGTTATTCAGTCATTTCTGACTCTTTGTGACCTCATTTTGAGATTTACTTGGTGAAGATACTGGATTTGTTGGCCGTTTCCCTCTCCAGCTTATTTTATAGGTGATGAAACTGAAGCAAACAGGTTTAAGTGACTTGCCCAGGGTCACACAGCTAGTAAGTGTCTTAGGCTGAATTTGAACTCATGTAGATGAGTCTTCCTAATCCCAAGCCCAGTGCGCTATCTACTGCATCCAAACTGACTGATTGATTATATCTTTGTCCTAGGCAAAAAGTCTGAGAAGCTTTTTTTCCATGTGTTTGCTGGTTCACTTTACATAGCACAGGGGCCTGGGGAGTGGGTCTCATTGTGAGTCATTTCTGGATATGTAAATATAAAGTGTATCCTGCGAGTCATTACCTGGCCCCTTTCTATGGTTGATTACTCACTTGCATAAGTACTTCAAAATAATAAAAATGTTTGAGGTTCCTGAGATCAGGTGGTTCAAATGGAGACCTAAGACAACCAAAATTCTGGGTTCTGCCTTATGTTTGGGCTGTTGGCATAGCCCTTCCTGCACATTGTATGGTATGCACTGGGAAGCATTTTGGTTCTGGAATCAAAAGACCTGGGTTCAGTTCCTACTCCCATTGTTCCTTGGTCAATCAGCCAGCCAGTGAATAAGCATGCATTATGTACCAGGCACTGAGCTACATCCTGGGCATAGAATGCAAGCAAAAGCGAGGTCCCCTTCCCCTTAAGGAGCTCCCAGTCTAAAGAGGGAGACAAGAGGCAAACCATGCAGAAATGCGCTATAGGCAGGACAAATCTGATCTAATCATGAGACGGCAGGCAGTAGCATCACAGAGGCATCACAGAAGTCTGTAGAAGGGAGGACTTTAGATGGGCCTGGAGGGAAGAAGCCAGAGACAGCAGGAGGCCCCATGAAAGGAGGCATTGGTTCATTTTTTGTACTCTAGTCCCCAGTGCCTAGCACAGTGCCTAGAACAGCCTAAGGCTTGTTGACTACTTTTTGATTGAATCCTAGATAGTCTCTAAGCTCCCTTCCAGATTTGAAGACATGTTCTTATGTCTGTAAATACTTGCCATCGATGAGAAAAGGGAACTGTATGTCAGTTCTTACATGGATCAGTCTTATTTATTATAGATTAGAACTAGAAAACACCATGGAGGCTATCCAGTTTGCCTGCCTTATTTTACAGATGAGGGGCCTGCAGTCCAGAAAAGTTAAACAAACACTCCACATCGATGTATGTAGCAAGTGGCAGTCTGGATTTGAACCCAGGCACTCTGATTGCAAACCCCATGATCTCTCTACTGTGTAAGTCAGAAAATATAGTCAACTCTAAATTATCCATGCTGCTCACCAGGCATAATGATGCTGATGGTGGAAAAGCACTGAAAGCTTTAAAAGCATTTATATTTTTGGTCTTAGAAATCATTAAGTACTTATTGAGAACATTGTGTGCAAGAGATTGGTTGAAGTGTTCAAGTAATGACTTAAAATAACAGAACTTTTTAATTAAAAAACTGATATATTTTGTTTTAAAACCATTTAAATTTCCATATCATTTTCTCTCCCCTCCTCAAAGAGCCATATCTTAGAACACAGACGGTGTCAAAGCACTTCAGTATGTCAATTAAGGTTTACAGCAGGGTTGGGGAACCCGTGGATTCAATCAGAAGGCTGTACCTAAGGACCTAGAAGGCTACATTTGTTCCGTAAAGTTTGGATTCCGTCAAAAGGCTTCACTTCAGGACCTAGCAGGCCACACGTGGCCTTAAGGCTGCGGGTTCCCCACCCCTTGTGTACGGTATATGCGATGTTCTCTACCCACAATTCCATACCTATCTACAGAGCACTTTCTAATTTTCCAAATGTTTTCTCATATGTTATCTCACATGAGATTCAAAATCATCCTATGAGATAGACAGGACAGATAGAATGTTCCCAGTTTTCATTTAAGGAATCTGATCCTAAGAAATAGTTAGTGACCCTAGAAATAACAAAGTGAGGCAGCGGGTGGAGCGCTAGACTTGGAGTCAGGAAGATCTGAGTTCAAATCCTGCCTCAGATACCTATTAGCTTTGTGACCATGGGCTGGTCATTTAACCTTCCTCAGCCTCTGTTTCCTTATCTGTAAAATGAAGAAAGCAGTCATAATATGGAACTCACCAGAATATCACATATGATAGCGTGCAAAGTGCATGGCAAACCTTAAAGCCCTATATAAATGCTAGCTGTTATCACCAAATACCAGCGATGTTAGCCACCGAGTTTACACTGGTACATTAGAAAGAAGGCTGACACCAAACTCAGAGGATCTTCGTTCAAATCCTGCCTCTGACTTGTACTGCTTGTGTGACCTTAGACAAGTCACTTCAATGCCTTGGGCTGAGTTTCCTTATCTGTCCGATGAAAGGGTTGTGCTAGGTCTCCTTTGAGAGCCCTCCCTGTTCCAAATCTATGATCTTATGAGCTAAGATCCTATGGCACTCTTTGTCAGTTACACACTTCCTTATTCACCACTCCTCTATATGTCTTGTCTTCCCCATTGGAACATATCCTCTGACTATGCATATTCTTCTCCTCCTCCTCTTCCTCCACTTCCTCCTCTCCCTCCTCCTCCTCCTCCTCCTCTTTTTTTCAATAGGGAGTGGAATGTGGGATGGGACAAATGAAAAAATAATTTCTGATCATTGAAAAAAATAATTCAAAAGAGCATGGAAGCCCCTTGAGAGGAAGGACTTTTTCTTTTCCTTAACCTTTCAGAACCCACTAACCTACCTTTGCAGGGCAACAGGATGCAGCCAGTGAAGCTTCTTCAATAGGCGTCCGTTAAATAGGCAGGCCTACTATTGGGATGAGTCAATCTGAGTCACCCCATCCTAAGACGGCCAAGCAATTCATAGGTAACCAGACCAAGGTGGTTGGATCTGTGGCTGGGTGTATACAGAACAGCACTGCTGAAAAGTAAGCCGTAACAAATAGGGACCGACTTTTGACTGCTACAGCTCACTGAGCAGATGCCTTCTCTGAGAAGCCTGCAATGATAGGGAAATATATTTTCCTCTGAGTTTACAGCTAATTCCTAGTTGGTATTCAGTTGTCATCAGCACAGCCACAAATGAGGTTGAAGTACCTCTCCATATTGAGCAGCCAGAGCTTATGTTACTCTCTGAGAGGTCTGATCAACCAAGAACTCTTCTCCGATTTCGCCCCTCCCCTCTCAGGCCCATTTTCTGATTCTTTGCAAGCATTGGATTCTGCTTTTTTATGGGAACTGTGTTTGGAGGGTAGTAGTCATATTAGTCACGTGTTGCTTTAAGATTTGGAAAGTGCTTTACAGATTCTGTGTCATTTGATCCTCACAACAACCCTGTAGTAGATTCTATTACTATCCCCATTTATCAGACGAGGACAGTGAGGCTGAGGGATGGATGTTAAGTGATTCGCGTAGGGTCACACAGTTCATAAATACCTAAGGAAGGATCTGACCTCAGATCTTCCTGATTCCAAGTCAAATGCTACATCTGCTAACTCTTGTAGCTTCCCCCTTGATTAGCGTGAGATGGTTTGGTTTATTAGCGAGTTTTGCAATTGGAGTCAAAGGACCTTGGTTCAAATCCTGGCTCTACCCTTTAATGCCTGTTGAGGGCCTCAGGTTCTGTGTGTGTGTGTGTGTGTGTGTGTGTGTGTGTGTGTGTGTGTGTGTGTGTGTGTGTGTGTCTGTGTGTGTCTGTGTGTGTGGTGTGTGTGTGTAAAATGAGGGGGTTAACCTCGATGTCCTTTCAGGATGCTTTCTGCTCTAAATTGATGTTCCATCTCTTTGATGGTAATCATTCATAGAAGGGGAAACAGCAGGATACTATGGGAAGAACCCTGACTCGGGAATGAGAGGTCCTAAGTTCAAATCCCGCCTCTTATTGCTCACCTTTATGACCTTGGATAAGGGACTTTCCTCCCTAGGCCTCAGTTTCTTCATCTGTAAAATGAGAAACCATTGGGCTGGCCAGCTTCTGAGGAAGGAAGGAGGAAGAAAAGGGAATATATATTCACTAAGCACCTTCTTTGTGCCTGGCCATGCTTTACCAAGATAATCTCATTTGATCCTCCCAGTCCTGGGAGGGAGGTGCCCTTTTCATCCTTCTCACCCCAGACCTCTCAGACCTCAGTGGCATTCTCTCTCTCCCACTTTGGCTATTGTCTCCAGATATTCTATGGATTTTCTCTCTCTTTTATTATTATAGATCCTTATGTGGTAGAAAATAGTTCACGATCATGTCAGCTTTTCCTTTTTCCTGTCTAATATTCTGCCGTGGTTTTTTCTGGGGGTGAATTTTGTCTGTTTAGTCATTATCTTTTCATCTCTGGCCTCCCTTTGTCCCCTCCCTCATTTTCCATTCTTTTTCTTCTGGCTCTTCTCTTATCTGGATGCCTTTTCACTCTTCCCCATGGGCTCTGAAATCTTCATGCATTGTTTCTCTTTTAAGTTTTTCCAAGTCTAGAATCAGAGGCTCATAGGATGTCAGAGACTGATAGTAGCTTAGAAAGGTCACCCAGTCCAACTGCCTCATTTTGTAGTTGAAAGAGAATCCCAAAAGGTCCAGTGACTTGCCCAAGGTCACAGGGCTATAAACAGTAGAGATAGGCCCTCTGATTTCAAAACCAGTATTCTTTCTTTTCTATTATGCCCTCTGAAGAATGATTTAATCCAGTGGGTTAGAGAAATACCTAAAGTTGACCAGATATGAAGGGGAGATATATCATTTATTTTAAAATTATTTACTACAACATCAATATAACTGATTCATTTGTCTTTCAATTAAGTATATTTAACAAAGTTTATTTTAGTACATTAAAGTGGCAACAGTTTTTTGATCTCTTGTCCTTAGTCTTCATCATGATTTTTGGTTTTTCATATTCACTCCTTTTCACTTTTCTACTTATATGGTCATGGTGTGTATTCTTTTCTTCTAGCTCTGATTTTTCTCTTTGAATTATTTCATAAAGGCCTTTAAATATTTTATTAGAAACTTAGCATCAAATGTCAATAAAAACACAAATATAATAAATTAATAGAAAGGGATAAAGTATTATAATATTCCTTTTGTCCCTCTCTTATCTTTTAGCACAAAACATTATGGATTTTTTCTCATTCACTTTTCTTTATATGTTTACAGTTAAAGTATACTCCATTCTTCAAATTCTGTTTTTTACTATAATATTTCATAAGAATTTGTCCAGATTTATGTTACTCATGCTTATAGTTCTTCATTGTATTATAATATTTTATTGAATTAACATGCCATAATTTAATCATTCCTTAATGCCCAGCATATAGTAGGTGCTAAATAAATGTTTGTTTACTGACTGAATCAATTGAACATTTAGGTGCCTTCCAGTGTTTTGCAATTGTGCATAATGGCATTATAACAACCCTTTCAGGGCATATTTACCAAAAGAGAATTGTGGGGCAGACAGGCCAGTTTCTCTAACTTTCACTATATTTTTAATCATTGACTTTGACAATTCCTAAGTCCTCTACATCATCTTTGCCATTGTTCTTATTCAGTTCTATCCCTTCTCTAAGTACTCCTTACATACATTCTTTTTTTTAGAAGTCAGAAGTAGAAAGTTCATAAAGATAAATATGAAGTAATACAATTAGGTTTAAAAAATAAGTTTGCAAAGACAAAATGACAGATCCATAAAAATCTGGTGTGTCCAGGGTGGAGGTGGAGGGGTGGGAGGCAGTCCAGTGGGTTGAACTTGTAGGGAGAATCACCAGTGTGATACAGCCACCACAAAAGCTCATGTGATCTTGAATTACATTGAGAGGTACAGGTTCCAGGAAAATGGAAGTTCTCAACCCCTCCTCTCTCTGCTGGTATCAGACAACATCTGGAACATAGTTCTAAACAGCACAGTTTAGAAATGGCATTAGTAGCCTGAGGAGTGGCAACCAGCAGAGGGCAAGCAGGAGAGTGGATGGAAGCCCTGGAGTTCAGGATTATGAGATTTGACTGGAGGATCATAGGATAAGATGCCTAGAGAGGAAGAGACCTCAGGGAGCATCTAATTCAGTTCTTTCATTTTACAGATGAAGAAACTGAGACCCAGGGAGTTTAAATGCCTTTCCCAAAGTCACATGCGGCTAGAAGCAGAGACTTTATTTGAACTCAGCTTTGATGATTGCAATTTCAGTATTCTTTACTGCTGTCACGTTGGTGTATTCAAATATTTGAATGGCTGTCAAGAAAAAGAGAGCCCTAGAAGACAGAGGTCGGGCCTGGGGTGCAAGTTGCACGAGGTAAATCAAGGCTTGATGCCAGAAAAAAAGTTTCCTTCCAATTACAACTATCCCCAAATGGAATGAGACACCATAGGAAGTGGTGGATTGCCTCGAATTGGAGATCTTCAGGGCTCTAGAAACTGAGTAGACTCTTGTAAAAAATGATTTTTGTTGGGAATGAGCTTGACTAGATGCCCTCTGAGGTCCCCATAACCTCTAAAAGATCCACCTGCTTTTGAATTCTACCAGCAATGAATGAGCACACGTGTGTCTCCCCAAGGCCACTAACATTGAATTGGGCTATTTTTAAACATGCAAATTTGATGAGCATGGCTTGTTTTAATTTATTGATCTTTCATTAGGGGCTTAAGTACTTTTTTTCCAAGTACTTTTGTATAATTTGTATTTCATCTTGTAAAGTGTATTTTTTACTCTTGAACATTTTTATTCACTAGGAACTGCAAGATGCCTTTGTATATCTTAAGAGATGAAATCATAAAAATTAGAGTAAAATATTTAAATGAAAATGATAATAATGCTACGTATCAAAATCTTTGAGATATAGCCAAAACATTGCATACAGATGTATTTACATTATTGAAAGCCTATATTAAGGAGTGGAAAGGTGGAAATAAATTACTTATTTTATAGTGCTTTCAAGTTTGCAAAGCACTTTAAAAACATTATCTCATTTGAGCCTCGCAGGAATCAACAGTGTAGGTAGTGTGGCCATTATTATCCTCAGATTATGAAATTGAGCTTCAGTGAGCCTGGAATTTATTTATGGCCAAAACATCTAAAACTGAAATCATTGTTTTTGCTCCTAAGCTCAGCCCTTTTCCAGATTTCCTTATTTCCATAAAAAAGTCTCTCTCCTTCTAGTTACCCAGGTTCACAGATTCAGTAATATCCTTGACTCATTCTCCCTCACCCCATGTATCCAATAAGTTGACAAGTCCTGTTTCTACTTCTATGACATTTCTTGCACCTGGCCCATTGTCTCTTCTCACATGGCTACCACCCTAGTTTAGGCTCTCATTACTTTTTCCTGGACTCTTACAGTAAATTCCTAATTGGTCTCCCTGCCTCAAATCTGTTCCTACTCTAATCTTTCCTTCAAACACTGCAAAAATGATTTCCTCGAGGACAAATCATATTATGGCACTGCCCTATGAAATAAACTCCAATGGCTTCCCTATTACTTTTATGATCAAATAACACCTCTTCTGTTTGAATTCTAAAGTTTTTCAGAATTTGCCACCAGCTTGCTTTCCTAGCCTTGCTGAATATATATATATATGTATATATATACATATATATGTATGTATGTATGTATGTATGTATGTAAAGGTTTTCCTTTCCCACAATCTTCAGTCCAGCCAACCTGGTTTTCTTCCTGTCTCCCAGATGTGGTAATCCATCTTCTGTCAGTAGAGATTATTCAGAAGAAGAGTGATATGGTTGGTCAGATCCAGACTGGAGGAAAATACTCTTGGCAGCCCTGTTGATGGTAGATTGGAAAGGGAAAAGACTTGGCAGTTGGGACAGAAATTAGGAGGCCATTGCAGTGGGCCAGGTGAGAGGTGATTGAGGGCCTGGATCGAGAAGGTAGCTAAATGAATGGAGAGAAGAGGACAGATGTAATTTAGATTTAGCAAGACTTGAGAATTGATTGGTCTCACTCTTTCTTCTAGAGTCATCCAGTGGCAAGACAAAAGTCAAGATGGCTGGCAATGATTGTGGATGCAGTAGATGACCTTGACATGTTAAATGTCTGACTAAACTCTAAACACTCTGCAAAGACTGTTTCAGCTGCCTTCATGGTCTTTGGAACAGAGTGATTTCATCCTCCCATTCCACTGGGGGTAGATATCCCCTTAACTAACCATTGTGTTTGAGGCCGTCATTACCCTCCACTTGCTTAAGCCTGTCTACCAAGATGGTTTTACTGAGTTGTGGCCTCTGCACATGCTACACCTTCTTGGAGCCACAAGTGAGAGTATATGATTGTTGTAAGGACTACTATAAGATTATTTCCTGAAATAAAAACCTAGCAAAAAGATAATACTCCCAAATTAATTTACATATGTAATGCAGTGCCAATCAAAATTACAAGGGATTTCTTCTTAGAGCTAGACAAAGTCATGACAAAATTTACATGCAGATAAAAATGGACAAGAATATGAAAGTACATGCTTAAATAAAAACTGAAGGTAGGTTTTACTCTCTCAGACTTTAAAACATTGTAAAGGAAATATCAAAACCAAATAGTACTGATCAAAATGAGGATAAATAGATTAATGTGATTGAATAGAGATTCTGGCAAATATGTACAAAAAGTTGGGTTTATTTTTTTATCAACCTAGGTTCAAAAACCTGGGAAATTTTATTATTTAACAGCAATATTTGAAAAATTTGGTTAGTAACTTGTCAGGAAATGTATTTAAGCCCCTGCATTATGTACTTGGTAGCTCAGTGAATTTGAGGTGGATGATGGACTTCACTATTGAAAAAAAAAAACTTTCAAAAGGATGGGAGAAAATGGAGTGATGTATTTATCTTAATTATTGATGGGGAAAGTTACTGAAAGAATTTTTAAGGACGTCATAGACATGTACCATTACAATAAAATATAAAAGGGTGCAACAAAATCAATATAATCCAAAGAAAAAGAAAGAGTGGTATTTTTTTGTGTGTGTGGAAGGAGAGTAAGTGATTTCATCTCAATGGAGAATTCCTGTTAGGGAAAAAAAATCCCTCCAGTAATGGGATTTACTACCTGTTCTGCAATTTACTATGTTAGTGAGAAGCCTGAGACACTACTGAGAGGTCAAAAAAGCTTCCCCGGGGACACACGATCAGGTAGAAAGTGACAGAAACAGGATATGAACCAAACGTCTTCCTGATCCCAAAGGGTGGTTCTGTATCCCCTACACCATGGCTGCCTCTATTGCCAAGCACCTTTGTTGCAAAGACAGTCGGTGGGGAAAAAACCCCTAAAAAATATGAGATCGTTAAAATTTACAAAGGCTATATATACTGACCAAACAATTTGACCCATTGCTGTTAGAAGTAGCTGGTGGCTTACAGGATAGAGCTCTTTGCTTCAGCGAAGTCGGGAAGACTTGGGTCCAAATTGGGCTTCACGCACTTCAAGCTAATCCCTTAACCTTTATTTGCCTCAGTTTCCTTAGCTGTAAAATGGGAATGATAACAGTGCTGACCTTCCAGGGTTGTGAGAATTAAATGAGGTAATGTTTACAAATAAAATAATATTTGTAAAAAAACATTTAACACAGTTCTTGGCACATAGTAGGCATTATAAGTGTTTATTCTCTCCCCTCTCTGCCTTTGAGCTAGAAATCCCTCATGAGAATGTAAGTTCCTTGAGGGTGTGCCACACGGTGCTGTCTGTGGGTGCTTAATTACTGCTTGTTGAATAAGTGACTTTCCAGATAAATCCCTGCACCTGAGATTTAATTCATCCTTTCCTCTGATAAGAGAAACCAGACATCTTGAGTAACCAGAACGTGTTGAAGATGATGCCCCTGCTGGCAGCTTAGCACAAAATGTCTCTTTCCTAGAAAATTTCCCTCTTTCCTAGCAGAGGGAGAGACTGTCTTGTGAAAGTGTATTTATCCTAGTCAGTTAACCTTAGAACAAAAGCCTATACTGTGAGTGGTCCTGATTTTTCATTCAGACTTGCTGGGGAGGGGAGGAGAAGCTTCTTGTAATGAACTTCAAAGGCCTGCCCTATTCTGGCAGCCCGTGTACAAGGATGTGGCCTCAGTAGGTGGTGACTGCTGTCTGATCTGGGGCTTCCGCTCTTGGGGGCCTCACCTTCTGCTTGCTTGCTTCTAGACCCAGCTGGGGAAAGAAAAAAACAAAAAGAAAGCTCCTCAGCAAGGCCTGGTGGAAAGAACACTTGATTAAAGACCTTTTCCTCCAACAGGTTTTGGCCTGCTCTACATCCCACCAAAATGAGATCTAGTGGGTGCTTGATAAATGACATAAGTCATTTAACTTTTCTGGTGCTTCGTTTCCACATCTACATAAAGACTGGTTTGGATTTGTTGTCCAAGGTCTCTTCTAGATGTAAAATTCAGATAGAGTATTGCAGCAGCCTCCAGCCTCTCTTCTCTACCCTCATTCCCCCTTCCCTTCTACCCCCAAATCTGACTGGCTCTTCACTAGTTTGAGGATAGATTGACTCTGCCTTCAATGGTCTATTTCAGTTGCGTGGAGAGGATGTTCCCCAGGTGTGACCTTAGGCCCCTTCTTCCCCAAATGTCACTTGTACCTATCCATGTAACCTTCATCTGACATAAAAGTTTGACAAATTCAATAGTTTGGACTTTCCCTTATAGAACCAATTGACTGGCTAAACATCAACACCGTGGCTCATTCCCACTTCCTTCACTTTTGTTGTGCGTCCTTTCAGTCATACCCGACTCTTTGTGACCCCATTTGGAGTTTTCTTGGCAAAAATACTGAAGTGGTTTGCCATTTCCTTGTCCAACTCACTCTACTGATGAAGAAATTGAGGCAAAGAAGGTTAAGTGACTTGCCCAGGGTCACCCAGCCAGTAAGTGACTCCAAGCCCGGCACTTAGTCCGCTGCACCACCTGCCTAGCTGGCACTACATTTCCTTCAAACTTGAGTTATTCGGTAGCTTGGCATTAGAATGGGCCTCCCATTGTGCAGTTATCAAGTTGGGAAGTTTCTGTTAATTGGAGATTAAAAAAATGATGACAGTTCTTTATACTATTTAATGTCTACTGTATTTAATAGCATTACTAATTTGAAATTTCACAGCTTCTTCTCCAAATGTCACTTGTACCTATCCATGTAACCTTCATCTGACATGACAATTGGACAAATTCAGTAGCTATCAATGAAGTACCTACCATATACAATATCCTATACTGAGCACCGGGGACTATAAAGTCAAAAACTGGCCCGTCTTCAGGTGGCTCATTTGCATTCTACCATGTGGGGGAGGGGGTGGAGAGGGCACTGTGTGCACAAAGATAAGCAAATACAAAGTAATTTCTTGAGGGAGAGACCAGTGAGGGTGGGAGAGGGATTGTTAGGGAAGGTCTTGTGGCTAGGTATTCTGAGAAGGAGGTAAGTAAGGATGGGGCACATTCCAGACATGAAAAACCAGCTAGACACAGATACCAAAGTGGGAGTCGGAACACCATGTGTAGGGAATGTGTAGCAGGAGAGTTTACTCGAACTCCCAGTATGTGAAGAGGAATTGTGAAATTAGACTGAAAGTGGTGTGTGTGTGTGTGTGTGTGTGTGTGTGTGTGTGTGAGAGAGAGAGAGAGAGAGACAGACAGACACAGAGACAGACAGACAGACAGAGAGACAGACAGAAAGAGAGAGACAGACACAGAGAGAGACAGACACAGAGACAGACAGACATACAGAGACGGACAGAGACAGACAGAGACAGAGAAGAAGAGAGACAGAAAGAGAGAGACACAGAGACAGAGACAGACAGAGAGACAGAGGGATACAGACAGAGAGGCAGGCAGAGAGAGACAGAGGGACAGAGAAAGAGATAGACAGGCAGAGACAAAAAAACACAAAGACAGAAAGAGGGAGGAGAAGGGAAGCAAGGTGTTCTGATGCTGAGCTTAGAATCTCAGAATACTGGCATCAGATCTGGGACCTCATCCAGACCAAGGCTTCTTCACCTGGAGGGAAGGGGAGGAAGTCCATGAGGTTTACCGTGCTAACAAATGGGTCCATGACACAGAAACAAATGAAGACTCTTGACTCCTGGGATAAGAAGTGACCTGTTGAAGATCATCCAGCTGGCCCATGGTAGAGCTCACCCTGCAGTTCAGGTCTTTGCATCTGAGTCCATAATGTCATCCTGGATCCTTTCACTTTGTATTAAGGGATATCCATGTCTTCGCCTTCACCGCAAGAAAATAGTGTTAGTGCACAATAGGCAAGGATATTGGCTGAAAATGTCTTCAGACAGAGAATGAATGGTGTCTGTTCCACAAGATTTGTTCACAAACAGTTTATTGATATCGAGAGTTTAAGAATTAATCATTGTTTCTTTCCGACATTTCACCTGTCTCTTTGACAGGTCACATGATACTAAGGCTCTTGGACTTGTATAAATTCTTCTATCACTAGAAAAGATTAATGCTACTTAAAATTCATCACACTCTTCTCCGGTAAAGTTTGTCCACTTTGAATTAGTCACAGTGGCATTGATTAGTGGGTGGCTCTGCACCCAAAGAAAAGATTGTGGCCTGTAATCAAACATTATATTGGGAAGGATTAACGAAAAGGCCAGAGTGGCAGATTTTTCTTCTTCAGAGTTTCCTTATCTAAGCTGACCCCACTACTAATCAGTCACCAAAGCGAGAGAGCTTTGCCCTGCTCCATTCCTGACCTGGGGCTGGTTCAGCCTTTTTTATAAAGTCTAGTCCCCCTCCCCGTCCTGGGGGCTCACCATATTAGTACTGGACTTAGTGGAGACACTTGACAGGCCCATTGCAGGTCAGACTGCCTGAGCATAGATGACCTACTAGTCTCAGCATTCCCATCAGCCAGGACTAGTGGCAAATGCTTTCATATTCTCTCTCTCTCTCTCTCTCTCTCTCTCTCTCTCTCTCTCTCTCTCTCTCTCATATCATTCCATCATTGTTCTATCTCTCTCCCTATTTATCATCTAGCTATCTTTAAAGAAAATAACTTTGATTACTTTCAAATACATCAAATAAATAGAACTGTAGTAACCAATTATTGCCTACTTATTGCCACCTTCCAGGACATGTTCCCTTCACTGGCTTTTCTACAGTCCCTTAGCTGTGGGTGTTTTTTCTATACTCAGACCTTGGCTCTCTGTCCTGACTTGAGATTCTTTCTATCAGTGAACACTCCTCCTCCTCCTCCTCCTCCTCCTCCTCCTCCCTCCTCCTCCCCTCCTCCTCCTCCCCTCCTCCTCCTCCCTCCTCCTCCTCCTTCCTCCTCCTCCTCCTCCTCCTCCTCCTCCTCCTCCTCCTCCTCCTCCTCCTTCTTCTCTCTCTCTCTCTCTCTCCTCTTCTTCTTCTTCTTCTCTGCCTTCTGCCTTCTGCCTTCTTCCTTCTTCCTCTCCCCTTATTTATTTAAGTTAGACAGCAAATAAATATTGGAAAATTTCCACAGATTGAATTATCAGAAAACACACCAGAGTGAATGAATTTAATATTATAAGCAGCTGTCATCAGAACCATTTGGTATTGGTTTAAAAAAAAGTAGCTCAATGGAACAGTCTAGACAAGAGAGAATCAGAAATGATAGAAGTCTATAACTCACTATTTTATAAACCAGAAAATATAAAATACTTAGGAAAGAGCATCCTATTTACTGGGGAAACTACAAAGCAGCCTGACAGAAATCAGGCTTAGACCAGTATTTTATGTCATTCCATAATACAGTCTAAATGTATACATCATTTTATATAATATATATATTAGAAATTTATATATATATATATATATATATATATATATATTAGAAGACAAAGAGATCATATACTTCTCACAGCTATAGGTAGGAGATGTATTCATAACCAAACAGAGGGGGCAATCACAAAATATAAAATACGTAACTCTGATTGCATGAAACTGAAAAAGCTTCTGTACAAACAAAATTAGTGCATCTAAGGATAAGAATAGAAACAAATCAGAAAAAATCTTTATATCAAATTTCTCAGGAAAGTTTGGTATCCAAGATATATAAACAATTAAAATGTACATAGTACATTAACATACATATATATATATATATATATATATATAAATATAATAATATGTATGTATATTGGGTCATTGTTGTTGAAGCCATGAACAAGCAATTTGGAATTATGCAAAGAAAGTTATTAAAATGTCCATACTCTTTGACCCAGAGATTCTACTATGAGGCTTATATTTCAAGAAGAATTGATAAAAAGAAAGTTTTCATATATACCAAAGTATTTATAGCACTTTACGTGGTAGCAAAGAATTGAAACCAAAGCAAAAACTCTTCAATTGGAGAATATCTAATTGTGGTACATGAATGTAATAAACACTAGCGTGTTATAAGAAATGACAAATGTGAAAAATATGAAGAAGCATGGAAAGATTTCCATGATAGGGTAAAAATGAAGGAAGCACATCTAAGAAAATATTCACAATGACTAACCTCACAATAATCAAAAGTAAATATTGCAAAATTACTAAAGACAAATGAAGCTTCAGAAAAGAGACATGAGAAAACACCCTCTATCCCACTCTTTTGCAGAGGTGGGAGGTCAATGGATATAGTACACAGTACATATTTTCAAACTTTTTACATATTGTTCAGTTTTCCTGATTTTTCCCTTTTCATTTTTTTTTTACCAAATATTTTAGTTATTTGGGATGACTTTTTGTTAGGGCAAGGAAGAGTATACAGGGGAAAACTGAGCCCCATTCATTCTCATGCTTTCAATAATCAACTCTAAGTCTAGGAATCTGAAACCTCTTTGTTCCATATTACACTTATCTAGCCTACAATCCTGAATCACAGAATGCTAGTGAGACATTCTTATTTAGCTGGCCTTTTCTCTTCCTCTGTGTGCATTTGTGTGTTTGTGTTCTCATGTGTATTTGTCTCAAGGTCTGGTTCGACGCCTATATTTTCTCCTTGCCTTCCATGGCTATTTTAGACCTTATTAACTTTCCTGCATAGCACTAGAGACACAGCACAGGCTTGATAGATACTTTTTCCCCCTGTCCACTTGCTGAGATCCTATAAATTTGTGACCCTACAAATGTGTATCATACAATTTAGCACTTAATTCTCTATCATCTTTGTTTATGGATTTATCTAAATGCTTTTGATGTGTTGGAAAAGTGACCTCCTCATAGGTATAGATTCCCTCTGTAGTCTTATTTGTAATATTGTGTTCTTAGAGTCAGCATCGTGCAATGGCAAGAGATCTGAATTTGGAGTCAGCAGTCTTGGATTGCAATCTAGGAGGCAACACTTGTTACCTTTCTGACTCTGAAAAGTCACTTCTACTCTCTGGGCCCTGGTGTCTTCAGCTCTAAAATGAAGAGGTTAGACTATGTGACCTCTGAGATCTCTTAGATCCTATAAAAGATAGGCTATTAAAAAAAATAAAGACTGGAAGGAGTTTTAAAGGCAAAACACATACATAGAGAGTTCCAGTCAACTTCAGTCCATTCCTTACTGGAGTTGCACAGATTTTGCATGGGGGAAGGGAATAAATATTTGTAAAATGAAAAAAAAATTAAAACAAGACAATCTAAAAATATAACCTTCTGTAAATGTCAGGTATTTGAATACATGTATATAAAGCTAGAGCCAGATTTAGATGTAGCTCTTTATTTTTATATCTGCCTATATGTATACACACATACACACACACACACACACACACACACACACACACACACACACACACACACCTGGATGAATGAACCAATAAGGAAAATTACTGTCCCAAAGGATAGGTTGCTTGGTGGTTAATGACTCCTCCCACTTCTCTCCATTGTGATATTATCTTCTGCCATCTGCTGGTAGCTTTGGGACTGTAATCCATGCCTCATTTTTAAACTCAAAACCAACAGATTTTACATCAGGTGTTCATTACAATCGATATGTATATTTAATATATATTATATATCTATGAAACAGAGCTGTGGATCAATGGCAATTAGTGTGTAGCAGGTTCCATTAACATTTTTAAAATTAATACTGTGAGCACGCTAATGAAAAGGAATTGATCCTGACCACGTTGTGTCTGTTATTTAGTGTCTCTCAAATGCCCTTTTCAAACTGTTTTTTTTCAGTTAATAAGTTTAAAATTAGTATGTCAGTACAGACTTAATCAATTGACTCATGTTTCACTTCTGAAGGTAGTCATGGTGTGCTACACATGTCTGATCTCCTCTTTCCCCGGCAGGCAGCTTTTACTATAGCTTGAGTTTTTTTCTAGCGTGATTGTATTCTTATACTAAAAATTTTCTAGGTCTCTCTCTTGAGTCAGGGGCCAGGAGACACTGTTTCAAATAACTTCATTTCTCTGGGTATGTAGAATGAGGAATTTGGAATAAGTGGATTTAAAACTATGGTCCTCTGAAACTCATTGGATTGTGGAAAAGGTTTGGAAACATCTTAATAAGATTGTGTTATCACTTTTGGAGAACAGTTTGGGCTTCCAGTTTTTAACAAGCCTCTGTACCTGAAGATGTCAAATCGTCTCTCTGTTCTTGATGATTTAGACCAGAGACACTCAAAATTGTGTGTCCTCCCATCCTCAGGCACATTTGCCATTTAAAAAGAGAACTTCTTGACTATTGGACACCTTGCAGAGAGCAGTTGAGGTAGCATTCTAACATAGGAATTGGAGGTCAGACAGAGTAATAGATGACATAGAAACTAGTCATATGTGACTTGAAAGCCAGAGTTTGAGAAACAGGGCTGCTTTAAGGTTCAACTCAGGAAATAATCTGTAGAAGTAAATAGTGGTTGGGATCTGCTTTTGTGGCAGGCATCCATGTGAAAGAATCCACGTCTGTTTTGTGATGATCAAGCATTCAAGAGCTGGCCATCCAATTTGTAGACCATTTGGCCTTTTCTTTGCCACTATCTTAGCTGCTGCCAAATTATGGTTTATTCATTCTTTCACCAACGATTAAGCAGAGAAGGGAAAGGAAATAAAGCTAAACTTAGTCCTTTTTTTCTAGGTAAGAAGGTAGGGTATTTTAACCACAATGGAAATTCTAATATATTCATAAATATTTTATTTTTTCATAGTTTAATTAATTATTATTATTATTAATTTTACAGAAGTCACAACACATGGACATTTGAATATATAAAAAAACAGAAAAAAATGATGGTAATTGAAACCATGAATTGGTGTCACCTTCCATTTTTTAAATTCATATTAAATTTAACATTAAAGCATTACTACATGTATCTTCTCATCTCTTTCTGATTTTCTTTTCTGCATTTAAATGTTTATACTCATTTCTTTTTTTCTTGAATCTTTGACATAATTAACTTTTTTCCTCCAAAAGAGGCCCTCTCTTGTGACAAATAAGTTTAATCAACCAAAAAAAAAGACCAATACTTTGGCCCTGACTGAAAATCCATGTCTCATTTTGTACCACTGGTCTATCACCAATCTGCCAGGATGTGAAAGGTGTGCTTCATCATCGATACTGAAATCTCTATAATTCATTTATTCACGTCATTCTCTTGGCCCCTTCCTCACCTCCTATGATGCACAGCTAACCAGGAGTTGGTGAGATTCATTATTGTGTCTCCTCATTTGATGTTTGAGAAGTCAATATCTCCACTGCCAAAATGGTAACCCAAGAGCAGAATTTTTACCCTTTCAGGACAATAAAGTCCGTTTTAGTGTGCTGAACAAAAAAAGGGAAAAAACCCACAAATGCACGTAATGAGTAATTTACTAGTCCTGTGTATCATTGACAAGTAGCTCCTCATAAAGGGCAGGTACAGTGTCTCATCATTCTTGTAACCCCTATAAGCTTGAGCACAGGGCCTGCACATATTCAGTGTCCAATATATCCTTACTTGGCCAAATTGAAGGTAGTCTGTCTATAATAATAATTGGTAAATAAGCTGGTCAGACTAGAGCTCCATGCTCCCTGTTACCACCCAGGGTCATAACATTTATAACAGTCTTCTTGGTGTGTTTGGCCAGTTAAGCAGAATTTCTTATGACTGTTTTTTTTTTTCTTTTTCAACTGATAGTCACAACGAGGCTTAGGAAGCAATGGGGAACAGTAGAAATACTACTGGCTTTGGAGTTATGAAACCATGGTTTCAATCCTATCTTTAATGCTTAGTACCTGTGTGATCTTGGATGAGTCACAACTTACCTGGGCCTCAGTTTCCACAACTGCAAAAAGAAAGGGATAGATTAAATGACCTCTTGGTCCCTTTAAGCTCTAATCGATCATCCTATGAACTTTCCAGCTTACTTAACTGTTGTGGGAACTGTTCTTAATGAGGCTTCCTTGTTTCTCCTTATTATTTCCATAGGGTATTCAGTTGACCTCCAGAAGATGGCTGAACTTACAGGAATACCAGAGTAAAAAGTTGATGTCTGACAATGGAGTAAAGGTGCAGAGATTCTTCGTGGCTGACACAGCCAGTGAAGCTCTTGAGGCTGCTAAGAGACTGAGTAAGTTGAGTGGCCAGTGACGGCCATTTAGCAATAGGCTTTCCCAAGTGAGTTAATTTACCAGGATAGAAAGTCCGCTGTTTAACCTTAGTACCTTTTATTGTTTGAGATGTTTACATCAACATACATACAGGGGCTAGGATTCGAATTTAATATCTGGTTCAAAAAACTGTATTGTTTTCCATGTGAGGGAAGCTACTGGTAATCATTCTAAACTGAATTAACGTCATTATATACCTACTTGTATGTAAGGCACTCTGCTAGTTTCTGGGAATACAGTTGTTGTTATCATTCTTCAGTCATGTCCAACTCTTTATGACCTCATTTTGGGGGGGGTTTCTTAGCAAAGATACTAGAGTGGTTAGCCATGTCCTTCTCCAGATCATTTTACATGAGAGGAACTGAATCAAACAGGGGTAAGTGACTTGCCCAGGGTCACACAGCTAGGAATGGTCTGAAGCCAGATTTGACCTCATGAAGATGAGTCTTCCTGATTCCAAGTCCAGTGCCAGCTCCCTTCCCAGGAATATAATGAGAAACATGAAAAAGTCAGATCCTGTAGAAGACCTCAAGGAACTTAAATTTTATTAGAGGCAAATCACATGCACATAGATAGTTATATACAAAGTACATTTAAAGTAAATATAGAGAAATTTGATGAGACCCATGGAGTGACTTTATGTAGGATGTGACATTACAGCTGAGTCTTGAAGGAAGCTAGAAATAAACATGCCATGGATCGGGTCCAGTTTATGCGAAGGCCCAAAGATGGGTGAGAGAATGTCATGGGTGGGGATACAAAGCTCGGACACAGTCTTGGAACATGAAGAACATGAGAAAAAACAATGTGAACTAAGTCTTGGAACATGAAGTACATAAGAAAACACAATGTCAGCTAAGTCTGGGAAGAGTTTAGAGGCAGATTGTAAAGGGCTTTTAATGCCAAACAGGATTTTTCTCAGTTTGTCAATTGCTTTGAAGCAGGTATAGCCAAGTGGAAAGAGCCCTGGCTCTCGAGTTAGAGAACCTGGGTTCAGTTGTGCCTCTGATGATGTTTACCAGGGAGGCGTTGACCCCTTGGTATCATTTTCCTCATCTGTAAAATGATGAGTTGGACTCAATCCTTTCTCCATTTGATTCTATTTACACAGTCCTGCAGTGTCTTTCCAAACATGCCCATGGAAATCTTTACAGTGGAGTGCAATGGATCGACAGAGCCCACAAGTTAAATGTTGGTGTGATTAGTTGGAATTGCTCCTCAGGATAAAGAAAGTTTGAGTACATTGTGGAGCAAAATGGAGGAAGTTAAGATGGCTTTCATGCTGAATGTTATTGTATGGTGCTGAAGTCTTCTGTTCCCATAGCCTAATGGGATCTGTGACTACTTACTCTGTTCAGATCACAAAGAAGGCTGGGATCCAATGTAGTAAAATTCCCCCTTTCCAGGCATCTCTTTTCTCAGACTATCCCTGTCTTCCACCCCTTCCTTGTTTCTTCGGGTCTCTTCTAACTTTGCCTAAACCTTTATCTTGAACTTATATCAGGACTTCTGCCATATCAGCAATTATTATTCTATAATCCTACCTCAGTCCCATTTCTTCTGGGCCCTTCAGGGACCCTCTGAAACACTGGCTGACCTGATATTCCTAAGTAGTTCCTGCCCCTGGCTTAATGTATATTTCTTCCCTACTCTCCCCACCTTCCTTCCTTCAATGCGAGGAAGGGAGCAAAGAGAGACCCCCTCCATCTTTTGTCTGTTTCTCGGATCATTACCATTAGCATCTACATTTTCCCAAACTGGACAGAGTGGCAGAACACTGATTTGTTTCCTTGATCTGTTCATCAGAAGCTATCAGAAGAACAAAATGTTAAGTTTTCCTGCCTTGAAGTATATATGGCAGCAGAAGCCTTCAGGTGGCCTAGACCCCTAAGTGTTAGAATATACTTGGAATCAAATGGATATAGGTTAGGATCAAGCTTCCCATATTTCTTAGCTGTGTGACCCCGGCCAGCTCACTTATCCTGTCTCTCAGGGTCAGTTTCTTCGTCTGTAAAATAGAGGCATACCTCATTTTATGGTGCTTTACAGATACTGAATTTTTTACAAATTGAAAGTTTGTGGCAGTTCTGTATCAAGCAAGTCTATCAGTGCCACTTTTTTTTTTTGCAACAGCATTTGGTCACATGATGTCTCTGTGTTACATTTTGGTAATTCTCATAATATTTCAAACTTTTTCCTTATTATTATATCTGTTATGGTGATCTGCGATCAATGTTCTTTTTCAATTGTTTTGGGGTGCCACAAACTGAGCCCATATAAGATGGTTTACTTAATTGAAAATGTTGGGTGTGTTTTGACTGCTTCACCAATTGGCTGTTTCCCCATTTCTCTCCCTCCTCTCAGGCCTCTCTATTCCCCGACACACAACAATATTGAAATCAGGCCGATTAATAACTCGGCAATGGCCTCTAAGTGTTCAGGTGAGAAGAAGAGTCAATCGATGCAGCCACCTCGTTGTTGTCTTGGTTTAAAAAATTGTCACAGCCACCCCAGTGTTCAGTAATCACCACCCCGATCAGTCATGAGCCGTCAATATCAAGCCAAGACCCTCTTCCAGCAAAGATTATGACTCACTGAAGGCTCCGATGATAGTTAGCATTTTTAGTAATTAAGTATTTTAATTAAAGCATGTGCTTTTTTTAAAAGACAAAACACTATTGCACACTTAATAGACTATAGACTACAGTTTAGTGTAAACATAATTTTTATACGCACTGGGAAACTGGGAAAAAATCTGTGTGACTCACTTTATTAAAATTTTCACTTTATTGTTGTAGCCTGAAACCTAACCTACAGATCTCTGAGGTCTGCCTATAAGGATAATTAGACCAACACCTTATCACAGTCTCCGGTGCATAATAGACACTTAATAAATACTTGGTGATTGACTGACTATTAAATGTAAAATAGTCGGCAAACCTGAAAGATACATGTATACATACATGTATGCCAATTATCATCATCATCAGTGGTTTTGATTTGCCCTATCCTGAGTCAGTTTTCTCATCTTCTTAAGTGAATGAATGAAAAAGCATTTGTTGAGCAACTACTCTGGGCCAGGGTGAAGAGGGAAATGGCAAACCACTGCAGTGTTTTTGCCAAGAAAATCCCCTGGACAGTATTGGCATGCTACGGTCTACGGGTCACAAAGAGTTGGCCACAACTGAACATGTGCCAGGAATCTTATTAGGCTCTAGAAATAAAATTATAAAAATTAGACAGTCCTTGCCTTCAAGGAGGTTACATTCTACTAGAGTGAAAAGGGGAGTGGAAGCCATGGAAAGGTGTTTTGGTCTGAGGAGCAACAAAGAAGGTAAATAGAAATTCCTTATTTAGAAATAAAGTGGTGTTTGATTACTGATCTCAAAGCAAGAAGTGAAAAGGTTGGGTGTTGCTGCGGAGGCAAAAAGATGTTAATAATTAATCATTCATTCCACAATTAAATATAAAGTGGCAGAAATGATTGGTACTTCTCTATTTCATTCAATAACACAACTCTTCAGCTTTCTAGTATCACAACTCTTCAGCCTTCCTTGCCCTCTTCCTTTCTGACCTTAAAATTCAAAATCATTTATGAGATTATTAAAATTGTGAGGAATTATTTCAATTGCTTTCCTAGAAGTCAGAGGAAAAGGAAGGGAATTATATTTGAAATCCTATCTGTGACTTTTGGTCCAGATAAAATTCCCCCTCTTCCATGTAGCCCTCCCTGATTTTCAGGTCAGAAATAATCCCTTCCACTAGGAATTCTCCCAGCACTTTAACCTCTGCTTCATTTTTTTTTGTGTGTGTGCAGGCATGCACACACACAGACACCCACACCTGCACCCCCCACCCACACACACACACATACACAACCCCTTTGTATCAAAGTGGCTTGGATTATATTTCACTGCTGATAAGTATCTTAGGTGAGATTTCAGCCTGACTCCAAGTCCTGGAAGCTGTAAGATGGTGCTGTTGGCCTGGACCTTGAGGATGCCATTGAAACACGACTCTAGTCAAAAACAAGTGTTTAGGTAAATTAATATTTTTGTGAAAGATTGCCTATGCCTAAAACCTTCTGGCCAGAGATTGCAGAGATATACCCCACTTCATCAAGTTGAGGCATCTTTTATGTAAACTATTTTCATTGCAAACATTTCCCAGAGAAGTTTCAAAGGAGCATTCCTCCTTGCTTTCATCAAGTTACATGCACTGTTACGTGTTGCCAGATGTCCGATGTCTTGATTTTGTAAAATATTCTAGGCAAAATATCAGTCATGCAATCCTGGTGAAGATTTACTTGGAAATTGGTTGCGAAGGTGGCTTTAAAAAACACAACTTGTTTCAAAACACAGATGTTTTCTTATAGATTTCATCTCCTCACCCATTACTTCCCGACTTCTTTAACTCGATGATGTTCTTCATACCATCAGCTTTTTTATGATAAAGAACGCATGTTAATAAAATTAGGGGAAGATGCAGCAGGTTCCAAGGCTGCCATTGTCTAATTTGAGTAATCTGTTGACATCGTCTTGATGATTCATTTTATTGCCTCTTCAATAGCAAAGGGAGATTTGTGGGGCCATTATAGTTTAAAGGGAGAGGTTGATTGAAATTGGTAATGTACACAACCTTTGGATTTTAACAAAATTTGTAATGACCAAGATCTTAGATGAAAGTCATTTTCTTGTAGAGGATGGATTTTAGCAATTCACTGACTTGACTTAAAAAGTGCGGATGGTCTGCACAACGTTGGCAGCAATTAACTGCTACTTTGAGCGATTGGATCCTTTGGAAGGATTGCTTAGCTTACCAACCGTTGGCTATGGGACTTTCTGATTAGCAGAGTGAGTGAATGGGGATTTAGCAGAGGGGGAGGGAAATGCAGGCATTTCCTTTTTCCTTCAAGGTTCAGGGCCTAAGCTGTACAAGTGGCCAGCTGTCCTTCCCTCTCCTCGCTTTCCCCTTGCCATAGTCCTGCTGCTACAGTACCCCTTTCCTGGGACTGCCTGACTACCACTCCCAAGCCCAGCAGGGGTAGGGAACCTGCAGCCTTGAAGTCACATGTGACCTTCTAGGTCCTCAGGTACAGCCCTTTGACTGAATCCAAACTTCACAAATTTGTGACCACATGTGGCCTCAAGGCCTCAGGCTGCCCAGCCCTGCCCTAGAAGACTGGCTGCTCCCTCAGCAGGACTGTCATACCTAGAGCACCAATGCTTACACTGTTTTTGTGACCTTCTCCTATGCTTTCCCTTCCATTGCCCCTATGGGCTAGAATCTCAGATTCCACTGCTGTGACTAAATTTGCTACAGGAGTAGTTTCCAATAGTTGGAGCTCTGTTTATTGGGCAGTCATTTTCTTCTTAAAGATTAAGACAAATTCAGTTAGGTAACAGTGTCAACAAAAACAACTTCTCCTCCTCATCGCTGAACTTTATAAGGCATTTTAAATGTTGTAAAGCACTTTGTAAATATTATTTCATTTTAACCTCACAATGACCCTGGGAGATAGACCCATTTTACAGATGAGGAAACTGAGGCAAGGTCACATAACAGTTATGGATAAGGCAGAATTCAAACTAAGGTCTTCCTGACTCCAAGTCCAGAGTCTATCCCTGGTAGCACTTGGATCATCGAATATTTATTGACTGATCCTTCTGTCAGTGATCATTAGGCATAGGGACTGGAAATACCATTTCATTGATATCAAGGACTCCCTCTACCAATGCAAGTCAGAGCTTTCTCTGAAGCTTATAATTCATCGGTCTAACATGCCAAGAGCACGGAGAGGTTGAGCTATTTGCCCAGGGTCACACAGCTAGTGCATGTTAGAGGAGGGGCTTGAATTCAGTTCTTTTGGACTCAGAGGCCAGCTTTCTCTTCACTATGCCATACTGTTTCTCATGAATAGTCATTAAAGGAAAGAGAATCAAAGGAGTCTAGCTTTTAGCTAAATATAAAAGTCTACTGAGAAATTGCTTTTGCATATGAAATGGACTGAACTTAACAGGAATTATTTCTTTTTCTTTTTGACTTGGAACTGTGACAGTTGATTTCGCCATTTATGTTGACAAGAAAATCTTGGTGTATGATTAAAGGAAAAGATCGTGTTTTAAATAGTTAGATTTTGTTGTTGTTTTTTTCAATAAGAAAGAAAACTAAAGCAGGAAAGCAGAAATTAATTCTCTCTGTGCTAATGACACAGCATCGCCCAATGGAGATAAGAAGCTTTTATTGAACTTGACTTGTTTATGAAGGATTTCAGCTCCAGCATGTTTCTAGTCATCAATATACCTTACTCTTTTATTTTATATAATCACATCCTAAAGCCAGATGAATTACTACACCATTAAGGAACTATATATTAAGTATAAAGGCAATGGATGTGCATTAAAATGATTGGCACACTCCATTAATTAGCTACGTAATTAACTGTGTGTCTAATTGTTTTACTTGTCAAGGTTTTGTGATAGTTATGCTTTTGTGGTTAGAAATCTTACATCAGCATCCTGAATTCTGGTATAGAGAGTAGTCATTGTTAGCAGGCAGTGCTTGGGAAGGTCTGTACTGAGCTCTGGATCCTCAGTGCTCAGAAATTTCTTCCCAGCATAGAAAATACGGTGGTGTTCTACTGTCATTGCTCAGCCTTTTACAAAAGTAGTCAATTACATCAGTATATTTTAGTAAGGGATCCAGATGCACCTGTTAGGACTAAAGCAAGAACACCAGTGGGTTAGTACCCATAATAGCAAGGAGCAGACAGCAAACTGAATATGGATTCCATTTAATCATTTCTTTGCCCCAATGAGATACTCTCTATAACTTGTCTATAGATAATAGTCAATAGGAATATTGACTGAACCTAATTCTCTGTGTGAAATATTCATTGAATTTTGAGTGTGAAGTACAAACATTTGTGTTATACACACACATTCTCATTTGTTCAAGGGCACTCCTGTTTCTAACGTGCATCTCAATTAAAACAAGGGAATGAGTAGCCTTAACAACAGATGTGTAATTAGGTACCTAATGAATGATTTGTTAATTTTCTTCCCTGCTGTGGCACTTCAAAGATACTTCCATTTCCCTACTTCCTCCAACTTTCTATTCTGTAGGGTAATTTGTTTCAGTGTTCTTTGTCAGCCACCATGTCACTGTTTTAATCCATTTAACTTGCTTTTGGGGATTGATCTGCAGGGCCCCACCTTGTAGATGTCATTTTCTTGCTGCTGTCTTGGCATGAGCAAGGTTCCCTAGGAGGAGATGTGTCATAGATCCAGGGAAGAGACTGAGGGTAAACAGGCAACCAATCCTTCTTCAAAGCCCAGATAATGCCTACCTCTCTGGAATCTGTAGAATTGAAAACAGAACTTTACCCTATAAACTCAGTGATTTTTATAATGGGAGCCAATACTTTTTTCTTCCCTTCACTTTTTGGTAATCAAGCATTTTAAACCTAAGAAAAGATAAAGACAGTACAGAATGTTATAAACCTTAGTGAACCTATGGTTACTCTTTTATTTAGCAAGGTCATTTATGGGAATATGGATGTTTGCTTTTATGTGCCTTTTAGTTCAGGGATTCTTAACATGGGGTCCAGGAATTTGTTTTAAAAATATTTTCAGAAATGTATTTCAGTATAATTTAATAAGCCTTTGTTAACCACTTATTACATATGATATAACATGTCACATAAACAATATCATATAGTAATTTAGTATGTGATTGAATTCATGGCAAGGATCAAATAGAGTGAATAACCAGAGATTTAAGAGTTACCAGTCACTTATAGTGACGAGGATTAAGAAAAAGCAGCCAAGAGAAAGATGTCATTGGGTGGAGATCAATCAACAGGCATACACAAAGCACCTGCTATATGCTGGGCCCTATGCTAGTTACTGGGGATCCAAGGGTAAAAATGAGTGGCATGGAGGGAGGCCTTTCTTGGTATAGGTGAGCATGGTGTACACACACAGATTCAGGAAAAGTATGATGGGATTGGGGTGAAAGGGAATAACATTAAACATAGAAACTTTCCCCACACGCAAACACCTGTTTTGATTGGTAAGTGCCAGTTGGCACTCGCTAGATCTCACCAGGCTCCAGTCCTCTTCACTTTACTCCCTAGATATTTGTTTCCCAGCTACTTTGACATTGAGTGTGACTGTTTGTACTTCACTCCCCTGCCACCTCTTTCCAATGCTGGCACTATCATCAAATTAACACGGCAAATCTGTTTCCCTCCTAACTTCACTCACCATTTCTTAGTCAATCAATAAACATTTATTTAGTGCTTACTGTATGCTGTGATCCTCGGAAATATAAGAGGAGTTAATATCATCCTGTGCAGAGACACAAACAAATCATCATTGCCTTAGGATGATAAGAAATATGGGAGGTTATTTGGAAACCTCATCAGTGGTAGAGGGGAAAAATCACTGGCTCTGGAGTCAGAGGCCCTGGGTTCAAATCCTCCCTTAAACTCTGTGAGTCTCAGTTTCCTCTTTAAAATGGAGAGCTTGGACTGGTTGACCCCTCAGACTCTTTTCACCTCTAGATCTATGATCTATGATCTTCTGGCGAAGCTGGGCGTCTGACTTAGAAGCTTTGTACTTCTCAGGATCCAGAGTATTCTTTCTAGAGATTTGGTTGGTCCCTTTTCCCATTTGGGAAATGCATGGTCCTCTGATAATATTTGGAGTCTTAATTATTTCTAAGGCTAATATGTTAACTAATGAGCTCTCATTCATTCATAATTATTACGGAACAAAGTCAATTTTCATTTTTCTTTTTGCGAGTAATTGTTTTTTCCTGCCACTGGCACATTCCAATGGCTGCCCAGTCAGTTTGTGCTTGGGGAATACAAACTCATTTTGTTATGAGCTTAAGCAAATTAAAAAGACAAAGTTGGGAGTAGAGTGTAAAATCCTTCGTGTAAGGAATACTGCATTCGAGTCAAAAGACATGGATTCTAGTCCCCTCTTTTGGCTGAAGATGATATGAGCATCAGAGGGAAGGGAGAAGCAGTTGTAGTTCAGGTGCTGCACAGACATGGGGGTGTTGGCTATCCCCAGTGTTTGGGCATTAGAAAGTGAGTGCTCTGTGTTGGGGTCAGGAGCAATGGAGAGCTAATATTTGGGTCAAGAGCACATTCTGCTTCTCTCTAGGTAATAGGTTTCCTAATGAGAGCCTGGGAAAAGTGAGTTGAGAGTAAAATCATTCAATCAACAAGCATTTATGAAGCACCTACTAGATACAACAAACTTCAGAAGTTAAAAGGGTTCAGTGTATGTATTTGGGAGAGGAGCATGGGATCTTAGGGGTGCATGAGGCTCCTCAGTGGTTATGTGAAAGGGAATAACATTAAACTAGTCCAACCTGCACATCAATCCATGGGCCATCATTTTTTTAAATGCCTACTGTTTGTCAGGGAAAGCTAGAATGGGTGTACAAAAACAGAAAATAAAATGATTTCCTTTCTCAAGGAGCTTACCTGTAGTACATGAATCACCTCTTCACAATCCCCCTTGAGTTCCCAGTCTCTGCTTGGAGACTTCCAGTTAAGAGGGAGCTCAGTGTTTCCTCAGATGGCCCAGTCCATTGGGAGAGTTTTGATTGTTGGGAAGCTTTTCTTGGCTTCAAGCCCCAAATCTTCCTCTTTGCAGCTCCTGGTTCTAGCCTTTGCTCCTAGTTCTGTAGTCTAAGTCTCCATCCTAATTCCCCCTGTTTATGCTTTTATTTCTCCCTTTCCCCTTCTCCTCCTCAACAAAGTTTTGCTTTTGACCGCCGCTTTCCTCAGTTAACCCTCCCTCTTTATTCCCCTCCCTTATCTTACCATTACCCACTTGCTACTTCTCCTCTTCCTTCTGCCCTCCCCCCTCCCTTTTTCCCCCCTTTCCCTCCCACTTCCCGTAGGACAAGTTAGATTTCTAAACTTATCAGAGTATGTTATTCCCTTCTTGAACTAGATCAGATGACAGTAAAGCTCAAAACTGCTCTTCTCCCTCCCTTCTTTCCCTCTACTATAATATGTTTTTTTGCCACTTCCTTTGGTGTAATTTACCGTTTTCTACTACCTCCTTACCACTTCCCTCATAGCCCTCCCTTTATATCTCTTATTTATATTTTATATCTTTACATCAGTTAATTTATACAGGCATTCACAACCTATGTATATCCCTGTCATTTGTCGTAATAGTTGTGCCATTCACAAGAATGACTTAAATATGTATATGTATATATATATATATATGTATATATATATATATATACACATAAAAAACATACATAAGATGATATAATCCCACATAAAGATGTAAACAACCTAAGCTTATTGGTTAATGAGGTTTGTGGGGTTTTTCCCCCTGGTTACCTTTTTATGTCTCTCTTGAGTTTTGTATTTGGAGATCAAATTTTCCATTGAGTTCTGGCCTTTTCATCAGGAAGGTCTGGAATTCCCTTATTTCATTGAATGTCCATCGCCTTGCCTGGAAAATTATGCTTAGTTTTGCTGGGTAGTTGATCCTTGGTTGATCCAGCTCTTTTGCCCTTCAGAATATCATATTCCAATTCTCCTGTCTTTTAATGTGGAAGCTGAGAGATCCTGCGTGATCCTGACTGTAGTTCCACGATATTTGAATTGCTTCTTTTTGGCTGCTTGCAGTATTTTCTCCTTGAGTTTATAGCTCTGAAATTTGGCTATAATATTTCTTGGTGTTTTCAGTTTGGGATCTCTTTCAGGGGGTGATCGGTGAATTCTTTCAATGACTATTTTGCCCTCTGGTTCTAGGACCTCTGGGCAGTTGTCTTTGATAATTTCATCGAAGATACTGTCAAGGCTCCTTTTTTCATCGTGGATTTCCGGTAGACCAATAACTCTCAAATTGTCTCTCCTGGATCTATTTTCCAGCTCAGTTGTTTTGCCAATCAGATATTTCACATTTTTTTCTATTTTTTCAGTCTTTACGTTTTGTTTTATTACTTCTTGATGCCTCATAGATTCATTAGCTTCCACTTGCTCAAGTCTAATTTTAAATGAGTTAGTGTTTTCATTTTGCTTTTGAGCCTCTATTTTCAATTGGTTGATTTCACCTCTCCGGGTGTCCTTTTCTCTCTCTAGATTCTGAATCTCCGTAGCCATTTTGCCAATCTTATTCTTTAGGGACTTGATTTCATCAGTGGATTTTTTCTCCCTTTTTTCCATATTTTCTTTTAGCTCCCTAATTTGGTTTTTAAAATCCTCCTTTAGCTCTTCCAGCAGTGCTTTTTTGGGCTGTAGACCAGTTCATATTAGCTTTTGAGGTATCTGATGTATCTACCGTGTCATTGCCGTCCTCCTCCATATCGATATTTTGATCCTGCCTGTCTCCATAAAAAGAATCTATTGTCCTCGGTTTTTTTGTATTCTTCTTCATGTTTGTTGTTTTCCCTTTTCCTGGCGTTACAACGAATTTCTATCTTTGGGCTCTCTGTCCCAGCTTTCTTATTCTGGGGGTTGTGAGCCTAGAATTATAACCTTCAGTTTCCTGTGGTGTGGGGGAGGGGTCTGGCTCCCTGCGTCTCACTCCCTGTGGGTGCTCTCCAGCACCTGCTTTTCAGCAATGGTCTCAGCTGTTTGTTGTTTGAGCTGATGACTGGCGCTTCCCCTGGGGGAGCAAGGTTACGTCTGGGCTCCTGGCGTTGACCCCTGCCGACTCTGCCCCTCTGGGACTAATGAGCTTTTAGTATCTCCTCTGTTTCAGTTCTCTTTTTTTTTTTTCCCGTGGAATTCTCTGGGTGAGGGGGGGAGGGATTAGAGCCTTTTACCTGGCCATTGAGTCTTCTGGAAGTTCAAGAAGCCGAGATCCTGGGTTTTGCAAGCGTCAGGACTGGGTGTTTTCACGGCTGGTGGCGTTGCGCTGCCTCTCGTCGCTTCCACAGACTGCTGTCCTGTGTTGGGAGTCCTGGGGATCTCCGCCGGTTTTGGGCGCCCAGCTTTCTCCCAGCCCGTCTCCCACGTGGATTTCTTGGCCAGCCGCTTCCGCCTTGGTCTGGAGCAGCTCCTCACCGAGCACTCTCCGAGCCTGCAGGTTCGTTCCTCCGGCCTTTCAGACTCTCCCGGCTCGGAAATTTCCCCCACGCAGACTGCTCGCGGTTTCTGACTCTCTCAAATCTGCTCAAATTCACTTTTTTATAGGAATCTGACAGACCTTGTGAGAGATCTCCGGTAAGACGCTGCCTTCATGCGGCCATCTTGGCTCCGCCCCCTCCAATCTAATTTTTAAAGTAGTATTTTCTTCAGTGGTCTTTTGGACCTCATTTTCCATTTGGCTAATTCTGCATTTCAAGGCATTCTTCTCCTCATTGGCTTTTTGGAGCTCTTTTGCCATTTGAGTTAATCTATTTTTTAAGGTGTTGTTTTCTTCAGTGTATTTTTCAGTATTTTTTTGGGTCTCCTTTAGCAAGTCATTGACTTGTTTTTCATGGTTTTCTTGCATCCTTCTCATTTCTCTTCCCAATTTTTCCTCTACTTCTCTAACTTGCTTTTCCAAATCCTTTTTGAGTTCTTCTATGGCCTGGGGCCATTTCATGTTTCTCTTGGAGGCTTTTGTTGTAGGCTCTATGACTTTGTTGTCTTCTTTAGGCTGTATGTTTTGGTATTCTTTGTCACCAAAGAAAGAATCCAAAGTCTGAGACTGCACCTGGGTGTGCTTTCGCTGCCTGGCCATATTCCCAACCAACTACCTTGACCCTTGAGTTTTTCAGTGGAGTATGACTGCTTGTAGACTAACGAGTTCTATGTTCCACGTTTTGGGGGGGAGGTGCCAGCTCTGCCACACCGGCACTGCTCCTTCCCCAACCCCCAACCCGGGCTGGGCTTAGATCTTTGGCAGGCTGTGCACTCCTGCTCTGATCCGCCACTTAATTCCTCCCACCAGGGGGGCCTGGAGCGGGAAGTAACAGCTGTAGCTGCCCCACCTCCGCTGCCCCTGGGGCTGGAAGCCAAACCACAAACTCCTTCCACTCCCGCAGCTTTTCCCACTAACCTTCTCTGTAGTCTTTGGTTTTTGTGGGGCGAGGGGTCTGGTAACTGCCACAGCTCACATATTCAGGGTGCTAGGGGCCCCATCCGCCCGACTCCAAGTTTGGTTGTTCCACGCTGCTCAGGCTGGGCTCTGCTCCACTCCGTTCCCAGCTCCCAGCTCCCAGCTCCCAGGTCCGTGTGGGATAGACCTCACCCAGAGACCATCCAGGCTGTCCTGGGCTGGAGCCCTGCTTCCCTCTGCTGTTCTGTGGGTTCTGCCGTTCTAGAATTGGTTCAGAGCCATTTTTTATAGGTTTTTGGAGGGACTCGGTACGGAGCTCACTCTAGTCCCTGCTTACCTGCCGCCATCTTGGCTCCCTCAGTAAATATTTAAGGAGTAAATTAAGCTAATATGTGACCCCTGAAGGAATAGCTATATGCTTATCTATGGCTTTCTGGAGATAACTTTTCTTATCTAATCCTTTAGTTGACTTATGTCATTGGACTGTCAATGATAATAGGAAAGAAAGTAAAATGGGGAAACTGGAAGGGAGGTATTCACAGGATTATAGAATTTGAATGATATCAATGAATCATCTAGAATTTATTTAGCACCTAATATGTGAGCAGCATGTGCTAGGTTTCTTGAATGCAAGTAAAAGAATGAGAAAATTCCACTTTGAGGGAGCTTCCATTCTAGTGAGGGAGACAGCAAAGATGCATACAAGTATCCAGAAAATAAATACCAGTAAATAAAGACACAACCAGTCAAATACAAGGTAGCTTGAGAGAAAAGGCACCAGATGTTGGGACACTTGAGCTATGTCTTGAAGGAATAAGGATTCTGTGAGATGGAGGTGAGGCAAGAACACGTTCTAGCAAAGACAGAGATGAGAAATGGTATATCATGCATGAAGAATAGAGAGAGGCCAGTTTAGCTGGCTCACAGAATGCAGAAGGGGGAATAATGTATAATAAGTCTGGAAAGATGACTTAGTGAGAGGTTATGAAGAGCTTTAAAATTGAATAAAGTGGTTTATATTTGACCAAGGGAGGTTATTGAATGGGGGAGTGATGGTTATATCTACATTTAAGAAAATTCGTTTTAGTAGCAGTATAAAGTATTGACTAAAGGTAATTAAGTCATTGCAATAATCCAGACAAAGGTAAGAATGGATGAGGGTTTGAACTAAAGGAGTGGCTGTGTGAGGGGAGAGGTGAACTTGAGAAAGGTAGGGGAGGTAGACATAGTGAGATTTGGCCATTGATTGTGGTGTGGGAGAGTGAAGAGTTGAGGGTAACACTGAGGTTCCAAACTTGGCATCCTTGAAGGATGGTGGTACCTTCCACAGAAATAGAAAAGCTTGGAATGGGGATGGTTTGCAGGGAAAGATAATGAGCTCTGTTTTGGATGTATTAAATTTAAGTTGTTTCTGGGTTAGCTGTTTTGAAGTATCCAATAGGAAATTGGTAATATAAGATTGAAGCTTGGGGGACACTGGAATGAGAGATACAGATCTGTTATAGAGATGTTAACCATGGGTGCTGTCAAAGTCACCAGCATGGTTCTTTAGGGGCAGTCACATCCAACCTGCCCATTTTTTGGTTCAGGAAACTGAGGAGTAGGAAGGCAAAGTGAATTGTTGCCCAATGTCTCTGTCATAGAGACAAAGGACAGATTCAAACCCAGGTCCTCCTGTACTCTGTCCGTTACACCATGGTTCTTTTCATTCATCTGTGGTCAAGGGCACTGTGTTTTTATTACATCCACGCCGAAGTACTATTCATGTGGATATAGAGATTCTTGGAAATACAGGAATTAAAGGCATAAAATAAATTTCATGAGGCTTCTTGACAGCAGATATAAATGCTTGGTTGATCAGTTCATGTAAAATATTCAAATCCTGGGCCTTCATCCAGGTAAGCAAATGGCTTAGTGGAAATAGAGTACCTGGGCTTGAGTCTTGACTCTGTCCCTGGGTGACCTTGGGACAGCCAAACTTAACCCCTATGGCCCTCTGTTTCTGCACCTGCAAAATGAGGTGGTTGTACAAGGTAACCTGTAAGGTCACTTTCAGGTTGAAATTGATGCTTCTAAGGGTAAAAATCACAACTTTATGTACTTAAAAACCTTAAACTTCATGACTGAAATTCTCCAAAGCTCCATGCATAAGCTGTCACCACATCTAACAGCTGCTGTCTAAGAAAATACCTTGTTGTATGCTTTGCAGTGACATTTGAGTGACGCCTTATTTAGTATGCTGCTCCAATGGCTACTTTATATTAATGAGCATGCTATTGGTGGATGTGCCTTTTGTGGGCTAGGGATACACCACATGAAAAGATAGGGCAGTTGTATTTCTGTGAGGAAAATGAAAATTTGTTTTTATTCTCATGGCAACGTAATAAATATTAACAGTGGGATTGTGCTCTAAGACACCAGACAATTCCCCAAGGTAATTGTTACAGAGTAGGCACTGTTTGTCATAGAATTCCTGATAAGAGCTCAGGCTCCATTTTGAGCTTTCTGGGTTACCTCTAAAAAGGGGGAGAAAATGCTGGGAAAAAATTACAGATGTACAGCTTGATCCGCTGTCAGGAAAGAAGGAACCACAGGAGTCAACAAGCTCCTTCAATTAGAGTTGGGGTTTTTGTTTGTTTGTTTGTTTCTATTCAACATAGAATGGGCTAAGGGATTTGAGACTTGTCTCTCTCAAATTAAGTAGGAACCATGTATTAGAATACAGATTTTTTTTAAGGCTTTGGGTTTTATTCATGTGTTCTTATAAGTTCATTCTCTATTAGGGAAAGAAAGCAGACAGAATGGGGATTACAGGAGGAGAAGAGCTGCCCTGAAAGTATTTGATATGCAAAAATCAAACTTGTTCTGAGGCTTCAAGGTATTTAATCTCACACTTAAAACCAGCTTTATGTAAATAAATAATAGTGACTCAACTGTGTCTTTGTCATCAATGACAGTGATGTCCTTGATAGGAGGAACTCCCAGGAGTGGAAACTCCCTCTACCATTGCAAGGCAGCAACTTCTCTTCTCTGCTCACTGAGAGGTTGCCATGGTTCAATTGTCATGAAGATCCAATGAGGTGATGGATGAAGGCAGTGGTGGAGAATAAACATTTATAAAGCACCTACTATGTGCCAGGCACTCTGTGTAGTACTTTTAAAATATAAATATTAGCTTATTTGATCTTCACAACAGCCCTGTGAGGTAGGTGCAATTATAACCCTCATTTTATAGTTGAGGAAACTGAAGCAAGCTGAGGGTAAGTGACTTGACCAGGGTCACACAGCTAGGATTTGAAATCTGTGTATCCTGATTCCAGATCTAGCAATTTATTACTACACATTTAAAGTACTTCATAAAACTTAAAATGCTTTAGACATATTAGTGCTGAAGAAGATGAAGATGGTGATTATGATGTCAGAGATGGTGCTTAACATAAATATTCTCTATATGCGACTCAGGCTCCTATTAGCATCCTAAGCGTGCATGATCTAGGTGTGAGATCCTCTAAGAGGAACCTTCTGGGGTGGACATATATAGGATGACAGAATCATAGACATACAACTGGAAGAGGGCTTCAAGATTATCTATTCCAACTCCATCATTTTTTTTGAAATTTTAAAATTTTTATTTAATTTTCAACCCCATCATTTTTTTAAAATTTTAAAATTTTTATTTTTTTCAACCCCATTATTTTAGAGATAAGAAAATTGAGTCCTAGGAGGTTTAAGTTATGTGGCCAGGTCATGCTGGTAGTAAGTGGCAGAGATAGGATTTGGATTCAACTATGGTTACTCCAAATTCAGGGTTCTTGCTCTGGAACGACACTGCGCTTCCTGGTATGGGAGTGTTTCTACACGCCACTGAGACGCAGCAGCATGTCTCCAGCTACATAGATGTTAATGAAGTGGATTCTGTTAGTCTTATTCTGAATTTCAAACACATTAAAGATAGTCCTCTATACTCCTTGTTCTTTGAAAAAATGTGATGTTTTTATGAGCTTTCTAAACCTAGAGAACTATGGGGTCATATTACAATCTTCAGAGGCAGAAAACACAATAGAATTTGAGGTTGTGTCAGATTCATCCTTCAGAAAGGGCACCCTGCCCCCTCCCCCAAACCATTTCTACCTTTTGCTTTAGGAAAAGTCATCAAATCAATACCAGGAATGAGAGGAAGCCTGGTCTAGGTGACAAAGGGCTGCACTTAGAATCACAAAGGGATGGGGTCACACCCCCAACTCATATTTACTAGCTCTCTGACCCTGGGCAAATTGCTTAAACTCTCTACACGGTTCCTCAGCTGGAAGATGGCTTGGACCAAATGGCCTATAGAGTTTCTTTCTACATCTATAATCCTATCCCCGTTGCTTCTGAAAACCATACATCATTTCTGTTGTGGTTTGGCTTCACTCCCGAAGGGGAAGCTAAGGAAAGAAAAGAAGCATTTGTAAAGTGCCAATAGAGCACCTACTATGTGCCAGTTATTGTGCTAAGAGATTTATTGATTTTATCTCATTTGATCCTAAAAGCAACCCTAGGATCATAATCCTCATTTTACAGTTAAGGAAACTGAGGAAAACAGAGGTTATGTGACCTGCCCAGGCTCACTCAGTTAGTAAGTGTCAGAGGCTGGATTTGAACTCAGATCTTCCAGAACACTGTGCCACCTAGCTGCCTACTGGGCAACTTAGTTGCCTAATGCCTCAACATCCCTATGATTTTACCTTTCCCTGGCCACTAGCCCCCTTTATGTGTTGTTTCCTTCATTAGAATGTAAGGTCTTTGAGGGCAGAAACTATCTCTTTTTTATTTAATAAGATACATGATGCAATATAATTAAATATTTAATATAATAATAACTGGCATTATATAGTGCTTTAAGGTTTGCAAAATGAGTATCACACTTGATCCTCCAAGCAATCGTGTGAGGCAGATGCCATTTTTAGCACCATTTTTGGATGGGGAAACTGAGGTGTTGAGAAAATAGTCCAGGGTCATACAATTAGTAAACATCGGACACAGGAATCGAACTCAGTGTTTTATTTGTTTCTTTTCCGGTGCTCACTATAACATTCTGCTTTTTGCTATTGTGATTATTAGAGTAATTTGTAAGTACCACTGAATTCTCTGATGCCTGTATTTCCTGAGTACTTGGCATAGTGCCTGTGCTTAATCAGTATTTTTCATTCATTCATTCATTCATTCATTCATTCATTCATTCATTCATAGGTTTTACAGAGCAAATATCTGTGTTCTTTCACCTGATCTCCATAACACTCACTATGTGGTCTCTCCCATTTTAGAACTGTGGGAAATGATGGTGGTTATATGAGGGTGCATAGATAGTGAAAATGTTCTTCTCTTCCTCCTCTTCTTCTCCTCCGCTTCCTCCTCCACCTTTTCCTCCTCTTCCTCTTCCTCCACCTTCTCTTCTGCCTCCTCTTCTTCCTCCTCCTCCTCTTCCTCCTCCTCATCTTTCTTCTTCTTCTTCTTCTCCTGGACCTGCAATTTTCTTAGTATAGAGAACTCTCAGGGTAGAACACTCTCTTCTGTTGTAGCTTGGTCCCTGTTCTGTAGCTTATAGTTTGTGAGAGTTGTCAAGGGTACTGAGACTTCAAATGACTTGTCCAAGGTCACAAGGGAGCATGTGTCAGAGGCAGTATGTGAAGCCAGGATGTCCTGATTGGCTTTCCATCTGCTATGCTATGCTGCCTCTTGTTGCTTTGAAAATGTGGGTACCATTCAACCCTCTAGCAGGGCTGGTCTGGGGCAGTAGCAACACACATTTTCTCAACAGTATGTTGCAAACAGTAAACCACCTGCATGTCATAGATTATGATTTAACTTAAATGGCAAGAGACATTTGTTATGGAATTGTGCTACTTTTGGTAGGCAGCACTATGCGGTGATGGCATTTTAATCTTCGTGCCTGATTGGTTGACCAAACATATAATGTTTCTTGCCCATACCTCAGTAGGTTTGTTTCATGTTTCATTCCTTGCCCCCCACCCCCGTCATGTTTCTGTTCACACTGTAACCGTCATAGTCCACCCACCCCAAACCCCCAATATGCTTTTTCAGGCAGGGATTTTTTTGTTTTTCAGCTTTCATTACTAGCAACTATCACTGGTCTTAGAACATAGTAGGTGCTTTTATGAATCTATATGGAGTTAAATTGAATGGAATCATTTAATCACTGACTTGGAAGAGATCTTAGAAACTCTGTAGCTCCACTGGGCCTCATCTGTAAAAATGGGGACGTTATTTGCCAAAGGCCATATCTTATGTCTTATTTTAGTTGGAATGGAGTTAAGGGCAGCCCTAAACATTTTTGGTTACCAGAGCGAAATGGAATCCACTACTTGAGGTACCATGTTTCCTCTGAAAGATGATAAAACATTGCATAATGGAGACCATTCTGGCTGCTTGTTTTTCTCCGCTTTGACACTTCTTTCCTGCATTACCTAACTCATTCACAAATAATGGTCTGTTCCCTATCTTGGAAACATTGTAGGAAAAAACCAACTTGGGGTACTTTAAAGGAAGCTGGTTAAAATTTGAATCCCTTCAAATCTTACAATTTCTCTCTTTTGACTCTTATCCAAATTCATGAAACTTCTTTGTTGGTTTCTGCGCCCCCAAAGAATGCCGCTTTTCCTTTGTATTCTCCTAAACATCCTCTTGTTTGGCATGTCTTCTTTTCGTGCTTCGTTGGTCCTCTGCGTCAAGTCTGTGAGTTCATCCTCATCTCTCTACTTTTGGAGGAACGGCTGTATCCAGATAGCCTGGGTGAACGAGAATACTCCCAGGAGTCTATTTCTTGCTTAGTTCCTTCTAGCAAGTGACTGGAGATCGATGAATTCACAGCAGACGAATATTTTATGCATCTTTCCAGGAATGTGTGACCATATTCAGTTGGCTAAATAGTAGAAAAAGGCATTTTTTTAGTTGGCCTAACACTTCTACTATAAATAGTATGGAGCAGAAATATTGAGAAAGTTTTATGTTTTCAAATTTCTAAACTATTTTGTATAAATGGCTTCTTCTCAGTGGAAGGCCATACAAGTTTTTTTTTTTGAATTTTTCTTTCTTTTTTAGGGGTAGGTACCAGACCTGTGATGTCATCCTTGTAGGGAGCTCCTTTATGAGAAAACTCCCTCTGTCCATGTAGTTGGCACCTTCTCTGAAATGTGTGGTCTTAAAAATCACTGAATGTGTAAAAGACTTACCCAAGGTCACAAAGCCAGTATGTGTCAACAAGGGGAAACCAAGTCCTCCTGGTATCGTGGTTAGTCTTCTAGCCATTACAGTACATTGTCTTTCTTACAGCACATTATACTGTAGTATCTTTGATACTATCTGCATAACCCTTTAAATAGCACTAAACTTCCTGGGGCGTAGTTTCCATATCTGTAAAACCCTTTATACATTTTAGAAATCAACATTTCCTAAGTACGGAACTCTCTCTCTCAAAAAGAAGCATCGTACTCCATGGAATCTTCTCAGGAGTGTTGAAAACAAAATTACAGTTAAATAAAAATGATTGATGTGGAATAAAAGACAGTATTACATTTGCTTGGAAGAATATACAAAGTAGGCATGTAATATAGCATAGCAAGATAATAAAACAGAATGGTTTTAAATGAGAAGGTTCTAGAATCATAAACCTTGGAAGTTTTTTTTTTAATATTGACCCAATTGATGGTACATTAACAATCAATAAGTTATTAATTTAGTCAATATGATTATATTAAGTGCCCACCATGCAACCGATGTGGTAGGTTCTAGAGATACATGGACAAAATAAATTAGTCCCTACACACAAAAAAAAATTATATTTCTATTGTGGGATGGATTTAAGTATATATATACACACATACACATATCTATGTGTGTATGTCTATATGTATATGTCAATGTGCATGTATAAACATGCACAATACACATATACACATACATATATTTCTTTCTATATGCATATATAATACATATATTTTTCTCTGTGTGTACATATGTATGTATGTATATATGTATACACGTGTGTATGTATATGCATATGAACATACAGATATGTATATGTGTATGAAAGTGGAATGGACCTATGGTTTTATTCATTTAGGGAACCACTACCAATAAGGCTGGTACCTTCTTTGCAACTTAGAGAGCTGCTGAGATTGGAGGTGTCAAACTCATGGCCAGTGGGCCTTAATGGCTGGCAAAACTCCTCAGAGATTAAAATGCAACTGGAAAATGTTTAACAAAATAAAGGAACCTATAGCACAACAGAGGCAATGTTGACACATCCTCTGCTATCTCCTGTGTCCTATCTATAGGAAATGTTATCATCTCAGAATTTCTAATGTTCTTCAAAGCTCAGATTAAGGGCCACCATCTCCACACAAGGCCTTTCCTAATTCTCCCTATCCTCTAGTGTCTTCCACAAGCTAAAAATTACTTTTTATTGATTTATTTTGCAAAGAGGAGGCCTTGGCACATTGGTTAGATTGCTCATCTTGGAGCCAAGAAGTGACAGGTTCAGATCTCACCTCTGCCACATTCTGGCAGTGTGACCCTGCTCAAATCACTTAATATCCTAGTACTCTGTGAGTTTGACCCCACTGACTTAGAGCACTGAGAAGTTAATACTGAAGCGTGGGATTTGAGACCTAGCTTTGATTCTGACCAGCATTTTGATTAGGGACAATCCATCTGATCTCTCTGAGCCTTAATTTCCTCAGCTGTAAAATAGAGCTAGAGGCATGTAAGGCAGAGAATAGAGAATTGACTTTGGAGCCAGGAATACCTTAGTTCGAGCTCTGCCTCTGACACATGCCGACTGCAGCAACCTGGGTAAGCACCTTCATCTTTCCGTGTACCAGAAAACTCTCTGTGACAGCAAATTAGAGAATAGTTTGAGATCGGGATTGATAGAGGGAGTTTCCTCTCAGGAACTTCTCTGTACTGATGAAATCCCAGTTCTGGACCACTTTCCTCTCCGAAATGGTGATAACAAAATTGCCAACTTCCCTGGGATGTTGTAAGAAAAGTGCTTTTCAAGCCACTATATCAATGTGACCTATTTTTGAAAAGGTTACTGGGAAAAGATTAGCTTCATTTGTTTTCTTATTCAGTGTTTGTCATCATATCTTATGTTTATACCATGTTAAAACAATGGGGTCATTTGGTCAATTGAATCATGTAACTTTTCGGTTCAAAAATATGTCTAAGTAAATTCTTTAAGTCATATTGATTGAATAGAGTGACCAACTGAGTTTAGCAATCAATCAAGTCAAAAGAGGTTAGACAATAAGCCTGTAGGCTTATATAGGTGTGGCCACATTGAAGACTTGGCTATGAATTGTGATAGTCTTTTCCTTACCCTCTACTAACACACAAGTTGTTACTTTAGCAGCTTGTGCCGTGACACTGCATTTTGGAAAACTTGGAAAAACCTATTTATTGGTGCTCATGGAGAATAATATACTCCAAATGGCTGTATCTTTGGCATCAACTTCCATAGACAGGATGTACAATAATAGATAGAAAGATAGAATGTTGATCTTACCTTCAGGAAGTGTTAGTTTCCTCTGACTATTACTAACTGTAGACATGACCCTGGGCAAGCCCCATGACCGACGTCTACCTTAATCTGGTTGCAATCTGTATTGGTAGAACAAAATCCCAACTTGGAAATTTCCTAGGCTGATGAAATCACAGTGATGTATTTCCCAAGTCAGCTACCATGTCACGGGCCAAAGGAGTTGAGCTGGGCAGCCCTGAGCATTGTTCTTTGAATGTGCTGGGCATTGCTTATTTTGAAACTATTCTTCTGTGTGAAATGTTTTCAAATTCAGTCGATTTATAGTAATCTGAGTAATGTGTAGGAACCTAACAAATCAAAATCTCATTTCAGATGTTTGACACTAATGCTATGTTGACTTATTAGTTTATGTGTGAGGTTTCTGATAAAATTACGAAAATACTTCTTTGGAAATAGTGACAGAAAAAGAGAGAAATGGAGAATCTGCTACTGGGTTGACTTTGATTCCATATATATAAAGGGTCACTTGCAATTTCCTAATTGTATTAAGCATATTAAAGATTTTGTTATTTACAGTTCAAGAAACACAATTTAAAATTCTCTATAGTAGAATGAATGCTTAGAAATTGTAAGTAGCTTACTAAGATAGAACATGAAAAGCAGAACAATTTGTTTTTTATTTATTGTAATTGGTTTTTTCTCTAAGCAGTAAAGATATGGATGCAGCTGCGACAATAACCAGATGTGTAATTTAGAAGCAGCTGCATGAAATTTCATTTTTACACATAAAATCACAAGTATTGGACAAAGCTTGTAACTAAGATATGGAAAATGAAGTGATTTTTTCCCCAGCCTTAACAGCTGTGTAAAAGAGAAAGATTATTCTTTATGCAGTTTCTAAGTGGCCATCTGTTTTGGGGGCCTTTTTTAAATAAAAGAAATTTGGAGAGTGATTTATTAATTTTTAAGATATTTCTTTGAGTGAATGATAAAGGCAGAAAAGTGTAGTAGCCTGAGATCCAACCGCAGATTTGGGAAGACCGGGTTTCAAGGCCCATCTGTGATGTATACTGGCACTATGACCCTGCACAATCAACTTGTGTTTCATTTCCCCTTTTCTACTTCATCAAACCGTAACTTGTAGAATGGGTGCCAGTTGTCGTTGGTCAAGAGAATTACTTCAGTTTGGAGCTTCTTATACCAATACAATTACTTATCTATTCCCCTTAAAATGATATTGGTTACATTGGAAAACGGGGCAGCTAGGCGATGCAGTGGATAGCATGTAAGGCCTGGAGTCAGGAAGACTGTGTGACTCTGGGCAAGTCGCTTAACCTTGTTTGCCTCAGTTTCCTCATCTATAAAATGAGCTGGAGAAGGAAATGGCAAACCACTCCCATATTTCTGCTAAAAAAAACCCAAAACCAAATGGGGTCATGAAAAGTAGGACCTGGCTGAAAAATGACTGAATAACATTTGAAAATATGTGCATGGTAAATATTTGGATCATAGCTTGACATTAAATATGTGAAGTTTTTATGCTTGTTAGTATTTCTAGGCTTTGGTGGATACTTAATAACTGCTTATTCAACTGAGTTAAATTTAATTCTAAAACTTTTAGAAAAGCAGTGCGGCCTAGTAGATAGTGAGTCATTTTTACGACAGGAAGACATTTTCAAGAACTCTCTCTGGTACATGCTGGCCAATGGCAAGTGTTTTATTTCTTAGGGTCTCAGACCACTCTCAAGAGTGTCTACCTTACAGGCAAGTTGCTAGTTTGTATCAAAGGAGGGAATTTCCACACCAGGTGTTCCCACCCTGACAAATAACAGATGCAAACACATACACACAAATCAGTTTTATATGAAATCCAAGGTCTTTTATGAATACAAAAGTAGATGTTTAAAAATTTGTCTTTTTATTATGAACTTCATAAACATGAACATTTCAATATACAAAAAAGTAAAAAAAGAAGGTATTGTACTTGAAACTGTGACCTGTGGTGTGAAACTTGTTTTTTTGTTCCATTAGATGCAACTTGGTGCATTTAAAAAAATCATTCAGACTTAACACAACAGTTCCAATATTACTTGGTCACAAAAGTAGATTTAACCGATTGTTGGAGGAAAGCCTAGGATGGTGGGCAATGGATTTAGAGGCAAAGGACATAAGTTCAAATCCCACCTTTGTCACTTAACTACCAGTGTTACTTTGGACAAGTCATTCAACCTCTCTGGGCCTCAGTTTCCTCACCTGTGAAATGAAGAGCTTGGACTGGATGGCCTTGATCATCTCTTCTAGCTCTGATTCTCTGGGTGTATAATGAGAATTTGCTGCTGAGATTGTTTATATTTCTTAATCCACGAGATTTGTATTCATGGTATTGTAATTATAATGCTGGTGACTGTGGTCACTAGAGATGGTCTGATTTTAAGGAATTGTTGGAAAGTTACTGCTACCATTTCCTGTACCAATAGTTGGCTGTTTTTATGCTTCTGAGGTAAGTAGTCTGGCAACACTGGGCAACAGGAGACTTCTTCAAAGTTCCAAAGTATTGTCTGCCTCGAATACTGGGTCTACAACTTTTCGCCTATGTGCCCTGTATTTATTTCCCAGCTAATGGCATTCCAATGGGTTGGGATGATTTAGGTTAACCGTGAAAAGTAAAGCTGATGCTTGCTTGTTACTTGATTTATTCTAAAAATGTTAAGGAAAATTGATCAAGGAAATAATAGAAATAAACACTGACTTATACTGGACTTTAAACAAGAATGGCAAGTAGTACAAAAGAATTTCATCCAGACAATGATTTGTAGATTCCTGGTCCAGTAAGCTATTGTGTTTGGGTCCTTTATTGACATCTACCCAAGCAGCAAGCACCCAGTAGAGACACATGATGGAGTAGTGCTGTCTGGAGGAATATTCCTAGCCTACTCCCCAGGTACCAAAGTGTTCAACCTGTACTTATTTTTACAATGTCATGATTTTTCATTAAATACCCTGGTCCCTATAGGGAGAAAGAAGTGCTGTGTGCCTTTCCTGCCTTTACAGACTCCCAAGTGTCCTTTCTGTAGAATCAACAGTGATAATACAGCACAGATTCCTAGAATTATGTAATCCAGGAGATCTGAATTCGGACTGGTAGCTACATTGACTCTACAAGCACGCCGGAGAAGAGAACATACTCTCATTCTTTGTATTCCTAGGGTGACTCAGTTAATTTGTCAATAAATTTGTGTGTTCATAGATTTAGAGTAGCAAAGAACTTCTGAGGTTATCTAATCCAATGCCCCTTTTAGGCAGATGAGGAAACTGAGGCCCCCAGAAGTAAAATGCTGTACCTAAGTTAACATAGGAAGTATGTGACAGAGCCAGGATTCCAATCCAGGTATTGAACCTTGCAATTCACATTGTACAACTTGTTTAAGGGGATACAATGTAAGGTCTTTGAGAAGTAGGACTATTTGGTTTCTATGCATTTTCTGATAGCCAATTGATTCATTCATGGTTGTTAAAAATGACATTTTAGTTTTGTGCCTTATGGATCTAGCTGTGTCTTTGGTGTTGGGTATTCAGAAAACAGTAAAGGAATGTGATATCTGACACAAGTGTTTTTTTGTAATTCTTTTCTACTGAAACAAAGTGCTTAATTTGTTTGGGATGACTCACTTTGCTTAGAAGAGTAGTGAGATATCTATATTGGTTAAACCATCTGACTTATTTCAAAGAAAAGCCACAGTTGTAGCATATTGCTAAGCAGAAGACTTGGTCAGTAGACACGAGCTCAACCAAATGTAAAGGATCGTATTTTCCAAAGATCTTGCCCATGCTTTCCTCTTTCATGACCATAAGCCTCTGTGCACAATTCAATTGTATTTGACATTTATTGGGTTGCGCTTGACATTTCCTAGTGTGGTAGCTATTTTTTTCCAGATAACTCAGTTGTGAAATTGTGAGTGACACTCTTATGTCCAACTCAGTTGCCCTCAAAATTGACCATCGGCAGCCTAAGGAAGGTGAAATAGCTCAAACTTGTGTGACCTAATGGATGCTATCACTCTCAACCTTGAAATGGGGATATTATCAAAAGTTGCTGAAAAAAAAATTACAAGGTCGTTTTGCTGCTCTGGTTTTCCTATTTGGGGTGCTTTTTCTAGACTAACTAGAAGTTTGAGTAGTTCACGAACATCCTCATTTGGTGGACTTTTGAAGACTCTAAATCCAACATTTAATATAAGATCGAAAGCAAGCTAAGCAATTCATGACAGTGAAAGCCATTATGTCTTACGTGGAGCAGAATGTGCAGCTGATTATCAGAATTCTTTTCTTCTTGGAAAATTCTCTTCTTTAGAGATGGAAGGGCAGGATGCAGATGATAGGTTTGGTGGGTTTTCTACTGATATCAACCTAAAGTCATCTGGAACCAAATGGACCTTGGTTGGGTTTGAGTTGTGTCTTACTCTTGTTATCCTTTACCAGGTCTCAATATATGAGCTAATGTATGTAAGAATGTTACAAAGCAAAGTCTGAAATCCAGAGGAACTGAGAGAATTTGCTTATATATTCATTCAACTAATTTTAAGCTCCATATCAGAAAAAAGACATTTTAGGAGCACTTGGCATTACCTTAGATATTTGTCACTGAAGTTAATGCTATTTAACACCCTCTATCCCTCATCCCTATGTTCACTAATTGCCTCATTTTATGGCAATTCATAAATTTAAAAACTTGAACCCTCTAGCCTACCATATTTTTTAAGTCTAAAAGGAACTTTTAATAGGGGAACCATTCCTCCTTTAGAGATACTCAGGCTCATTTATCATAGCCTTGATTTTACCTTTTAAAAATTATTTTTTGACATTTCAATCCTTAAACATAAGTTTTATTCAAATCTTTTCTTTTTACATAACAGTCATTTCTGAATATCCTTCACTATACCCTATCATTGCAATGAGTCTTCTTTTGTAACAAAGAAGCATAATTCAGTGGAACCAATTGACAGGCATTGGGTAGACCTTACAATTTCCCAAGGAAAAGAGGTAAGCCATTTCCATATTTACTCCAGGACCAAGATTGTTGACCTTTTATTATTAAAAACATGGATCTCTGTAAAGATTTACGAACCAGATACCTTATTCATCATGCAATTTATTCTCTTGGATAAATGTGTGAGTCTGTATGTGTGTGGGGGAGGGGCAGGAAGCAGGAAGGAATAGGAAAGAGAGAACAGGAAAGTTACAGAGGATAGAGAGGGAGAGAAAACCAGATTTTTACAGATTATGTTTAATGTATAGGTTTATACAAGGAGATATGAAATGGGATAATGGAGGGCTTTCCATGAAACGAAATGTTAGGGAGGACAACAATTTCAAAATCAAAAGGGCATGAAATGAATCCAGAGGGCAATCTATCTTTTAATGAAAGAAGAGAGAAAAATTTTCTTAAGGCGGAAAAGATTTTTTTCTTGACCAATTTGTGGGATTGCTTGCCAACAAAGTATAGATAGATGACAGAATTCCAAATTGAAAAACTATAAAGTTTCCTAAATGTTCATCAAACTTTCATTTGTGAGGAAATGGGCATGGGCTACAATAATGAACCTGTGATTTTTATCAATGTAGGGAATGTCCTTGTGCACACTACCAATGGAAACTGGTATCTGCTCTGTAGCTTATAGTCTTAGACAATTTCCAGAGAACACCACAATAGTATAAAACCAACCCAGAGAAAGCACTGTCAGAAAAATGTTCTCCCTTTGGCCTGTGAGACTTGTGAAAGAGGATTATGTGATCTATTAATCTATTAAATTATTAATATTTGTAAGGAGAAGTCTCTCTTCTCAAGCCTTGATTCTTATGGAGACTGTGTGACTTACCCAGAGGCACACAGTTAGTATATGGTGTCAGAGGAAGCATTGGAACTCTGGTCTTCCCCATTCTAAGGCTGTCTCTCTATCCACTCTACCAAAGTGATTATCACTTGAAAGTATTGTCTGATGTGATTTTTATACATCATGAACTTCATCACAGTAGAGTCAGCCCAACCAGTGGCAGATATCGAGTCAATTAGCATTTATTAAGCACCTACTTACTGTGAGCTAGACACTGTGCTAAGTGCTAAGTTTACAAAGAAAGAAAGGCAAAAATACAGGCTGCACTCTCAAGGAACTCACAGTATAATGGAGGAGACAGCATGCAAACAACTATGTGTAAACAAGCTACCGACAGTATAAATTGGGGGTAGTCTCAGAGGAAAGGCACTAGGATTAAGGAGGACTAGGAAAGTCTTCGTAAAGAAGACAGAACTGGGGCAGCTAGGTGGCACAGTGAGTAGAGCACTGGCCCTGGAGTCAGGAGGACCTGAGTTCAAATGTGGCCTCAGACACTTGACACACTTAATAGCTCTGTGACCTTGGGCAAGTCACTTAATCCCAACGGCCCTGCCTTCCCCCCTCAAAAAAAAAGAAATAAAAAGAAGACAGAACTTCAGTTGAGACCTCAGGGAATCCAGGAAACAGAGATGAAGGAGAAGAGCATTCTAGGCACCAGGGACAACCAGTGAAATGAGAATCGTGTGCAAGGAACAGCAAGTTGGCCATTGTCACTGAATTGAAGAACAGGTAAAGTATAATCAGATTGGAGTCAGGTTTTGAAGGACTTTAAAAGTCATGGAGGATTTTCTGTTTCATCCTGGAGGTAATAGGGAGACATTAGATTTTATTGAATTGGAGGATGACATGGTTAGATGAAAGATCATTTTGGCAGTTGAGTAGAAGATTGATTGGAATGAGTAAAGAGGCTTGAGGCAGGGAGATGAATGAGCAGGCTATTGTGATAGTCTCAGTGAGGGATGGTGGGAATCTACATTGGAGTGGTTGTAGTGTCAGAGGAAGAGAAGGAGGCATAGATGAAAGATATTATGAAGGCAAAAATGATGGACTTGACATGAGTGGATATGGTGGGGTAGGGCAAAAGAGACTTACCTCCTGAGCATGCTGCTTAGATTTCAAGCCTGGGAGATTGAGAGGATAATAGTATCCTTGACAGTAATAAAGACATTTGAAAGAGAGAGGGTTTGGGGAAGAATATAGTGAATTCAGTTTTGGACATGTCAAGTTTAAAAATATCTAAAAGACATCCACTTTGAGATACTTAATAGATAGTTGGAGGTTCACAACTGGAAGTTAAGAGAGAGGTTTGATCTAGATCAGCAGTTAACCATCATAGAAATGCTAATAGAATTCGTGGGCCTGGGGCTAAGCACCCTGAATAGATCTGCTTCCTCACCTCCAAAATGTAGTTATAATGGCAAAATTAGTTAAAATGTTCAAAATGAACATCTAGTAGAATAGAGAATGCAAACTTTGAGAACCGCGGTAGATTACCTGTTACAGGTAAAAAGACTGGAAAATAAGTGACTTTCCATCTGAGGAGAATATGGATAGAAGAGCGTACTGGAGATTGGGAGCCATCATCAGTGCTGTCCATGATACCCGGGTGATTTTTCCTCTTTTCGTTTTCATGACCTTAACCAGGCGTTTGGGCAGTGTTGGTGGGGAGAATCCATCTTTAATTAGAGGACCTCATCCCTAGGTGTTCGTTCATTCTGAGATCCATGTGAATTATAGGGCTGTTGAAAGAAAGCCCAAGGTTTTATAAATCTTCATGTCATCAGAAAGCACTTAGGCTATTCACATCATTCAGAAAGGAGAATGGAAGCATTGAAAAGGAGAAAAGGATATTTTCTTGAGTGGAAGCCAACTGAAGGTTACAAAAGGAAGGGAGAGAAATGCTGGATGTAATGTCTCAGAGGTGGTTGCTAACATCTGATGTATTGTTGTACTTCCCAGCTCAGTATACCAAAATTGAACTTGTACTTTTCCTCCTCCTGGCCTTCCATCCTCAGGCACAATTTCAAGACCAAAGTCTAAGCAAGATAGGAAACTGTTGCTGCTATTCTTCCTGTCATATTTTGCCTTTGCCTCTGGTCTCCTTCTTGCAGTTTCCTGAGATTGGAGGACAGTGACTAAAAGTTCTGTAATGAAGACCTAATATATAATGGGATAGTGGCAAGAACACTGACCTTGGATTCAGGAGATATGGGTTCAAATCCTTTCTCTGATACTTAATAATTATGTGGTCCTAGACAAGTCATTTAATCTCTCTGAGCCTCAGTTTACCCACCTGTAAAATGGAGACAGTAATGGTTGCTGTATCAACCTGTTTCAGTTTTCAGAAAAGTGTTTGAGTTTTTTTTTAAACTGTAAAGTGAAATGTCTTCTCCATGTCTGTGTCTTATCTTAATGATGATAGATTGCAGCTTCCTGGAGATTAGAGAATATCTCTGTCTTAACTGTCTTTTTTTCTGGCAATATGTGTCGTATAAGACCTTTGTACATTGTATATTGTAGATACTCAATCAGCACATGTTTTAAATACTTGTGGAAGTTTCTGAGAGGTAGATTTAGGCCTAATCCAAGGAAAACTTTCCTAACAATTAGAGCTATTGAAAAATAGAGTTGACTTCTTGATAGGTAATGAGTTCCATGTCATTGGAAGTTCTAAGAGCAGAGACTAGGTGCTATAGCATATTTTTGGACTATGTGTGGATTATTTCTGAGGGCTTTTCCAACTCTGAGAATCTATGATTCAATGAGTCAGCAGTGAGACATTATATCTAGAAAAGGAATGAGATGTTAGGCTACATTAAATAAAAACATAATGTCCAGAACAAGCAGGGTGGTACTCTTATGATGTGTTTCTAGGATCAGATCATATGGGGGTGAGGGGATATATATATAGATCACATCTTAACCATAAAATCCCTTTCTGCATGCCACATTTTGGGAAGGATAATAGCAAACTGAAGCATGTCCACAGGCATGTAACCATAATGAAGAGTGTTGAAACTGTTTTATATGAGAATTGGAAAAACTAGAGATGTATAGCCTGGAGAAAAGGAAGACTAAAGGTGGGTAGATGGGGCAAGACTATTCTCTTCAAATAATTGTGGGACTATGATGTGGCAGAAAAATTAGTCTTTTATCTTTTTAACTCTAGAGAGACCACCCTGGGGTAAATTGGTACATGTCTGAGTTCAGCTTAAGGTAAGGAACATTTTCCCAGAAATGAAGACTATGCCAGAGTAGTGAGTTTTCTGGCAGCAATAAGAGTTTTGATGCCCACTTGTTGAGAATATTAAATGGCCTGTTGCTTCAAGTATATGTTGTTTTAGCATCTATGTTCCAGATGATCTCCAGGGACCCTTTCTACCCAACCCTCTGGTTGCATCACTATTTTATCATTGATTACCAAATTTCTTTTGAAAATTAAAATGCAGTGACCCTTCTGAAATGAACATATGATATTAGACTCATGAGTCAAATGAGCCATTAGTGTTACATTCTGTCTAACTGACAATACTTGCTTGTACTATTGGCTAGGGGGGTCTTCTAACCTGAATCTTGTTTCTAACTTTCAAAGGTTGTAATATCTAAGCTATTTTTGTTTACTTCACAAAATGAAAACAATACTCAGCCTGATTTTCTCTAAAATCTACAGTTGGGAAGCAACAGGATTTGGTGGGTAGATTTTTATTTTCTTTGAGATAATCCCTACCTAAGAGGGTAGAACAGTTTTCTGAAGCAGAAGGTACTTTTGCCATTTACATAAATCATTGCAGCTTCAAGGGAGAGTATAGTGAATTTAAACATATTTATCTAAATTCATCTATTTGCTGTTTAAAATGTAAAATGTTTCAGTACACGTTTGTGAATGACGAATATGTCTTTAAAGTCCCTTTTTATTTAATTAGGTAATAAGCATTGTCTTACACTAGTTTTCTAAATAAACTCAGAAAACTTTGAGTTCCTTTAATGTTTATTTTGTGGATTTCTTATAAAACCAGACACAGCATGCCCTCCATTATTCTCTTTTCATTCCACTATGGAGTAATCCCGTGACCTCTGTGATATAGTCTCATATATGTTACCCAGGGATGATATCTGTGGGGGAATTGTGATTTGGATGCACAGTTGAGGATGAAAAGGTCAGCATATGACTCCCTCTCCTGTTGACACTACACCTATGTGTCTATATTTTTAAATGAAAGAAAAATCTTTTAAAGACCTCTTTTTTTGGTGGGACAGATAAGGTGACATAATGGAAGGAGTTCTGGATATGAAATCAGAGAACCTGGATTCAGATCCTGGATTGCCATTTACAAACCTTCATGACACAGGATTTAAGGTTTTTCTTTGTGGGTGTCTGTTTCTTTAATAGCAGAATGAAGGAAGCTGGGATGGATGATCTTTAATCCCTTTCACCTCTAAATTAATGATGGTAGCTTCTAATCAGCTGTAATTCTTAAAGCCCAAATTGCAAATGATCAGGAGCTGGTTCATTAGTTTCTACTATTTTCAAGTTTGTGCTGGTTTACAAGATCGAACCCAATTTGGGAGAATATTTTTTAAACAAAATAATGTAGAATTTGATAATTATCTTAACTCATTGCTTATTCATATCTAAGATGATCAGTTGAGAGTTAATATGCTTGGGGTTAATATTATTATTATAACCATAACAACTTTGAAGGTGTGGGGTGTAAGGAAACATGGTATGAATTGCTAGACTTAAGAATTGATGACACTTTTTTTGATACAACCTTGGGTATTCGCAATGTGTTTAGTTATATTATTAATAAGGTTTGGGAGGTTATATTTTTCTTTACTCAGGGCATGATTTAGTGTGGTGTTCATAACTGATCCTATTTCTCCTGTGAATGTCCTTGCTAGATAGAGATGCCATCATTTGTATCTAGTAACAACTATGCTGTTTGCATTTTGGGGGAACCTCAATTTGATGGAAATCCTACCCCATACAACTGCTATTTCATCTCTCTCCTTCCTTTTGCTGCTAAACTTCTTGGAAAAAATATCTAATCTGATTCCTCACTTCACTTTTATCAATCTCTTGCAGTCTCACTTCAATTCCCAGCACTATATTAAAACTGGATCCCATTTCAGTTTATCCAGTGGTGCTTAGCCAATGAGAGATGGGGCCAGGTTTTCTCCCTTCCAGCTGAGTGTTCATTTCACTAAATATTTAGAATCAATTAACACTTTTTAAAATAAAGCAAAACTATTTTAATGGCTCCTAACTTTTCCTGGAAACTTTTTTTTTTAATATCAGCATCCTATTGGGAATTTCCTGTGAGACACGAAATAAAACAGTCTCTAAAGAATTAGAATTGAGCATCCCACAAAGGGTAATGGAGGGGCATCAGATGGGTGTAAGCAAGCTGTTATATCTAACCAATGAGAAACACCAAAGAAGAACAGAGTCAAGAATGTATCAGGGAAATGTTTGCTAAGAAGAAATGAAAGGATGATCGTGTGAAGATGTGAGGGATGATAGGTGCATAGACTGCTGATACTCTTATGAAATAAGGAGAAAGGAAGAACTGCTCCCACCCCCACCCAGTACATTGGGTGGTTGCCTTGTGGGAATCCCCCAAACATGGACGATTTGCTATTTGCTGAAATGTTTCTAATCTAGTTTTGGCTCACTAGAGTGCCTTATATGAATATATTTCAGAATGTTTCCAAATAGGTTTGAAAACATTCTAAATCTTGTTCCTATTTTAGGAAATAGGTTTTTTACAGTGAAGCAGAGGTAACAGTGATGGTTTTATTGATTGTTTACTTTTTGACAATATTTATTTGATGCTTTTTAATCTATATTTGATCTATTTTGATACTATTTGGCCTTTGATACCATTGAAGTTTCGAGAAGCTTTGTTTCTATGTGACAGACTTTTTCTTTTTTATATTTAACTAATGCAAAGATGGGGCATAGTGATTCTTCATATTTTCCCCTTACCTGTTATCCCTGTGTTATCATGGAATCAGAGGAATTGCCCAGACTCAAGGGATTGCATCAATCATCAACTCATTTTTTCAGCCTTTCCTTCATTTCTACTGTTACATCTTAGCGGTGACTTAAATTTAAATTACTGTCATTATTCAAGGCTGAATTATCATTTGTCCAAAAGCTATGCCATCTCCTCAGTTTTTTTCCCATCTTGCATCCTTTTGGAAATCCCTTATTCCATTTTATTTTGTGTCATCATTTCCTATTTTTAAAATATTCTTCTTTCACAAATTAGTTTCTTAACTTGTACCAAGTTCAATGCCTCTGAATCCTCAGATCTTTTCCCGTCACGGTTCCTCTCTCAAGGACAACAGAATTCACGAAAGACTTATCTCCAAGGTCCTTGTTTTACATTTTGGTGGAATTTAATTTGTGCTGCTGTTCTTGAGAGAGCTGATCAGCACACATCTTCATTCTGTGCCTAGGTGGTTAATAGGGTTTCCATCACCATCTTTTCTCTTTTCCCTTTCTCTTTTTGGTGTTCTGTACAATTGAATTAACTTTACAGAATGGTCCTTTCTGAAAACATTTTCACAAGAACAAAAAGGCAGATTTTCTTTGTGTATAAATAAAGAAGTAGGCTTATGCTAGGGGACTGAAACATCTTTAATAAAACATTGTCCCTTTTCTACATTAGTTCAACTGGGAAAAATCAATTTTGGGTTCTTCAACTACAAAGAATGATCAAAGAGAAAAACTGACAATCTAAACAGAGGGCAAGGTGGGCCGTGCCTTTTGTGCTCCTATTCCCAAGTGCCCTTTAAATCGGCGCCTTTCCAAGCACAGTACATTTAGAAATGAAGAAAATGTTCCTCGGAATCTTTGGCATGGAAAATAAAGGCACTTGGATGTATGTCAGCAAACAATTTTCAGATTAATATTTATAATACTAATGTAGTATTGAAATGTGTGGTATTTATATAATATTGAAATAAGCAGAACTGAAATTTCCTAAAACAAAGGCCTATATGTCAGATCTCTGTAATTTATATCAAAGCATGACCCAGACAGCACTGAATACATGAAGTCTGAATATCTCTCTTTGAAACAATTTCACATTTGCTTATCTGGCATATCTTAACTCAGAAAAACTTGGACTCCTTGAAGGCAGGAATTGTTTTGGTTTTGATTTTTGTCTTTTTTTTATTTCCTTGCCTAGTACAGTGTCATGCACATAGTGCCATGTTTAATAAATGTTTGGTGAATCAAATTCTATTGAATTAAATCAAACAATAGAATAGCCTTGTCTGTTTGTAGAGTTGGGAAAGCTGGAGGTGAAATGTTGTTTCTGATGTTTTTGAGTTGTTTTTCAGTGGGGCAACATCTTAATCTAGTGGTTCTCATTAGTTGTGTCACCCTGGGCAAGTCACTTAAGCTCAGTATGCTCAATTGTCAGAATGGAGATTATACTAGCACCTGACTCATAGGGTGGTTGTTGTTGTTGTTGAGTCTTTTTTCAGTCATGTCTGACTCTCTGTGACCCCATTTGGGGTTTTCTTGGCAAAGATGCTGTAGTAGTTTGCTACTTTTTTTCTCTAGTTCATTTTACAGATGAGGAAACTGAGGCAAAGGGGGTTTAGTGATTTGCCCAGGGTCACATAGCTAGTAGTGTCTGAGGTGGGATTTGAACTCAGGAAGATGAGTCTTTCTGACTGCAGGCCCAGCGCTCTATCCACTGCACCATCCTAGGTTTGTAGTGAGGCTTAAATGAGGTAATATTTATAAGATATTCCTTCCCCTATTTTTTTCAAAATCTGTTACACTCCATTAATAAAATGTGATTTGATATGTATCCATTTACAACAGGAAACTCTAGTACAAAACTCATAAGGGCAGAGGTGCTTTAAATTTTGAGGAGCTCCACAATTTAAGAATAAGAGCAAATAATCAATAAATTATAATTTCAAGAAACAGGGGGATGTTAAAGGAAGGAAATAACAAATATATTCAGCACTTACTAAATGGCAGCCACTATTTGTTTTTGTTGTCCATAAGCCATGTCCAACTCTTTGTGACCCCTTGGTTTTCTTTCTCCAATGGGGTTTCCTTGGCAAAGATGCTATAGCAGTTTGCCATTTCCTTCTCCAATGGATCAAGGCAATCAGAATTCAAGTGACTTGCCCAGGGTCATTCAGCTAATAAGTGCACCTCATTTGATCCTCACAACAGCCCTGGGGGGAGGTGGTATTATTATCCTCATTTTGTTTAGTCACACAATTGTGTTGGACTCTTCATGACCCCATTTAGGGTTTTCTTGGCAGGGATCCTGGAGTGGTTTGCCATTTCCTTCTCCAGCTCATTTTACAGATGAGGAAACTGAGGCAAACAAGGTTAAGTGACTTGTTCAGGGTCACACGGAGAGTAAATATATGTGGCCAGAGTTGAACCTGAGAAGATCAGTCTTCCTGACTCCAGGCCCAGGACTCTATCCACTGAACTACCTAGCTGCCAGCCCTCATTCTATAGTTGAGGAAAGGTTAAGTGACTTAGTGTCACGGAGCTAGTATTTGAGACTAGATTTGAATTCAGGTCTTCCCGACTCCACAGTCAGCATTTGTACCACCTAGCTGGTGGTTTAGTTCTACTGAGATTTAGTTTCTGTTCTGTAGTCTATTAGTGAAGTCACTTGTCGCTTTGCATACAAAGACACATCATAAATGAATAACTTCTCCTCAGTGGAGCAGTCCATCATGTCTTACATTTGAATGATAGATGCTTTTTGCTGAGTTCTTAAAAGATTTATAGTTCTATAAAATTCAATGACTCTCAAGCCACTAAAAGCTGTAGAGACTTAAAGCCATTTTTTAAAAACTCAGGAAACTCTCCTTTTTCTCATCCACCTCCCCTGAGGTATGCCAGTACCCTCTAATATTACATTTTCATTGGTCTAAGAGTACCTAAGCATATGCTTGCAATAAAAAACATAGATATATCATCTATGCTGAAATTTCCACTGAACAGAAGAAGAGGGAGAGACCTTTTTTTACCCTCTTCCTTACCCAGTTGCTCATGGGCTGAACTTAATTTCTTTTAAAACTTACTAAGCTTATACATCAGCAAATCTGCACATTTTTACAAAAATTAACTGAGTCATATCACAACAGAGAGACTCCCCTCTGGCAAAATTCTCTTCTCTTCTATATTCAGTGGAATCGTTCTTCTTGGAAGTGTAGACCTTTGCCTTGAGGGCTACATACACCAACTCTGTCCCCTAAACATCCTCCTTCAAGGTTTCCTTGGGTGAGAATTTTCTTGTATTTATCGATAGTTGAGACTGATCATAATAGGTAGGTGAAAGCCTTCTGGTACTAAGCTGTTTGAATGTATCTTTTTATCAATAACAATTTACATTTTAAACTCTCACCTATGGTTCCAAAAGGTATAGCATGCACAGCAGCCACATGTCAGTAAAACCATTTTGGCAGATGGGCTAAACCAGGTTAAAGGTAACCCAGGGGGCTCAAACTTGTCAGTGAATTAGGGGGATACCTAGCAGAAGCCTATGGAGACTTTCCTGGTGGAATGGATAGATAAGAACAGTTTATTCCAAGGCTATGAAGGTGACTAAACCAGGGCTACAGAGTGCTTGGAGTTTGATCAGATATTGAAGAGGCCGAGGTTCATCCTATTTGTCTGGCCATTGGACTCTGATGAATCTGGAAGACAGAGTGAGGCTCCATTTCACATGGCCCTCTTCGAAAATGAAGGACAAACAACACCTTGTAAACATTAGGTGGCATTTGAACTTTACAGATGGGTCTGGATTGCCCTATGAAGACAATTCTTGTATTGCTTTGAAAATGAAAATAACAAGTGACAATTTTTAGTTTGATAACATTAATCTACGTCAGGTTTGCATAATGACTTTAAATGTTATTGAGGCAACCCAACATTTTGGTACAAAGGCAGATTCCAGGCCCTTCAGTTCCTCATCCTATGTGACATACTCTTTTCATGTCCACCTAAAATGCCTACTTTCTTTCAAAGCTCAGTTCAAATGCTGTCTTCTATGTGACATGTTTCACAATCTCACCAATATTAGTGCCTCTTCCTCACCAAGGTACCTCGTATTCATTTTACATATATTTGTATATATGTAACACCTGTTCCAAAGCCCAGTGATATGGGACTCTTCCCCCAATCCCTCATGTAGGACAGTGCTTTCATCTCCATGAAAAATGAGTGGACCCATGACCTTGGGCAAGTCACTTAACCCCAATTGTCCTGCCTTCCCCCTCCAAAAAATGAGTGAACCTCATTCAAATGGGCTTTAGAAAATGAGAGTTGTATATACTTACATGCTGTCTCCCATTATAAGAACATAAGATCCTTTAGGACAGGGAATCCTGGCTCTTCCAGTTACTTCAGTGAATATAACTTTTGCTTTGATTTTCTCACCTGCAAAATGGACATGAAAATATTTGCACTACAAGGCTACTGTAAGAATTAAGTAAAATGCTGCAGACCAGTTGTAAACCATAAAGTGTTATAAAGATGTCAATTATTATAATTCACCTATGGCACTTGTTCTCACATTTTTCCATGGTGGTAGAACCTTTCAGTATAAACAAAATTTTGGTGAACACTTGCAGTAAAATTTTCTAAAATTGTTATTTTTAATTACCATTGAAAAGCAATATAAGGTTCATTAAAAACAAAACAAAACAAAACAAACTTGGGATTGCTGAGTATTCTCTGCAACACCTCCTGGGAAACAAACTTGGAGAAATGTTAACACGCTGAAAGCAGGGGCTGTTTTCTTTTTGTCGTGGCATCCTCAGAATCTGAAATAGTGCCTAGTACTTTATCGACAGTAAATACCTATTGCTTGATTGGCATTTATTCGTGGTTTGTTGATTAATTGACTAGTGGCAAGCATCAAGCAATTAGTGGTCTCTGCTTCACACTCTGTGACTGACTTCTCCCACCTTACTTTCCATTGAAAACAAAGCCGATGGAACCTTAATTGCATTTCTTGTATGTGAGGTGCAACACCCAGCTCATCTTTTCTTTGCCCTTTGACTTACGAGCGTTACTTTTAGAATTCTTCTGAGACTGTGGCACTCTATGCTTTGTAGGTGGAGAAAGGCACCACAGAACATTAGCGTTAAAGAGATGGAAGGTGGCACGGGTGAGCACTTTTGCATTGTGAAAAGGAGAGCTGAATTTTCCCCCAATATAATTCTGCTCATTCCCCTCCCCTTACTCAATTCCTTAGCCAAGTTCATTATCGATGTGCAGCCTGTTTGCAAGATTCACATATTGCTAAGATTAATTTGACAGGTTGACTCTTCCAACACATCTACTAATCTAGACAATATGTCTTTTCTGCAACTTTGTTTCTTTTTTTAGTGTGGGTGGTTTGATCAGTTACTTTTCTGTTATGGTACTTGTTTATAACATTCCAGGGCTTAATCCAATTCATATGTTATCAGCGATTTTTTTTTTGGTAGGGAGGAGTGTCCAGACCTTTGATTTCATTGGCGTGGAAACTCCCACAGAGAAAACTCCCTCCATGGTTACCGATACACTAGGTGAGGGAGTGGATAGCATGCTGGGCCTGGAATCAGACTCCATCATGTGGTAGCTTTGTGACCCTGGACAAGTCACTGAACCTCTGCTTCCGTTTCTTCAAGTCACTTAACCTCTGTGTGCTCTATTTTCCTCATCTGTAAGATGGGTGATAATAACAGTCCCTACCTGGGGGTTGGAGTGGGGCACAGTAGGTAGGTGGCACAGTAGATGGAGTGCTAGACCTGGAGTAAGGAAGACTCATCTTCCTGAGTTTGAGTCTGGCCTCAGTAGCTGTGTGACCCTGGGCAAGTCACTTAACCCTGTTTGCCTCAGTTTCCTCCTCTGTAAAATGAGCTAGAGAGGGAAATGACAAACCACTCCAGTCTCTCTGCTAAAGAAAACCCCAAATGGGGTCATGAAGAGTCAGGCAGGACTGAAAGGACTGAACAACCTCACAGGGTTGTTTTGAGGATCAGATGATAGAATTGTAAAGTTCTTAGTGCAATGCCTGGCATATAGTAAACACTATATCTGTGTTCGCTATTATTATCTAAAACTAATCATCTTAAAGTGTGTCTGAGGCATCTAAGTTATCCGCTGAATGACTAGCCCATGGTCATTCAGCTAGTTCATGTCAGAGGCAAGATTTGAATCTAAGTCTTCGATGATTCCGAGGCCATTTATCTCTCCACTGTGTCGTGCTACAAACAGAACGATATTCAAAAGGTCTTTTTGTCAATGAGATTTCTTTGACTTGGACCACATACAAGACTTCTTCTTTCGCCCTCAAGTATATATGTTCCTGTTTAATATTTTTTTCTAAAATCCCACTCTTCAGATGACAGGGGAGATTTATCTTTGTTGCCTTATCCATTATGGAGTCTCTGTAATTTTGACACCCATAACAGCTAGCATTTATATAGTGCTTTTAATGTTTTCCAAGTGCTTTACATATGTTATCTCATTTAATCTTTACAACAATCCTTAAAGTACTATACAAATGCTAGCTATTATTTTTGATTTCGTTCATGGTAAATGGAGATGTTTGTAAATGTAACCCTTATTTCAAATGTCTTTTTTTCACAGAGTCTATAAATATTGTTTCTGTAGCTTTAAGAGCCAAATAGAATGTTGAGAAAATCAGTTTTTGCTGGCAGTTTTGAGGTGACAGTTGAGAAGTGTCTGTTTCTGTATCTGTTAAATGAGGTGGTTAGACCCAATGTGGGCAGCTAGGTGGCATAGTAGATAGTGTACCAAGCCTGGAGACAAGAAGACACGTGTTCTACAGCTCAAATCTGGCTGCAAGGACTTGCTAGCTGTGTGACTGGGCAAGTCACTTAACCCTGTTGGCCTCAGTTTCCTCATTTGTAAAATGATCTGGAGAAGGAAATGGCAAACCACTGCAGTATCTTTGTCAAGAAAATCCCAAATGAGGTCGTGAAGTCAGATGTGACTGAAAAATGATTGAACAGCATTGCCTTTTTTGAAGTATGAATGTCATTTTCACCTTGAGATGAACTGGCTTAGTTGGAACTCATGTTGAATCTCCTGAAAACTCCTCTTCCTTTCCTTCTCTCTTTCCTGTTTTGTAAAGTAATACTCCTCATAACCTTGCTCCTTTATTATGTTTTCAAGGCGTTAATACATTTAAAAGCTGATGGAAAAGTGTATGATGCAAATCAGGCTGAAGCACATTGACGATGATGACCTGCATGTGATAAGTGGTGTATGGACTAGAAAGATGATCTCTGTGATCTCTTTCAAACTTAGATTCTGTTTTCCAGGAAACATACGATGAGAAAATGAAGTAATAAGCCATCATGAAGAGACAATGATGGTAACAACTTAAGTGCTACACTAGTATCAGTGAATAGCCAAATGCCCTAGGAAAGGGCTTCTTAACCTTTTTTTTTCTTTTTTGTCATAGACCTATCACTTGGCAGTCTGGTTAAGTCTATGGATTTTTTCTCAGAGTTTGTTTTAAAGGAATAATAGCAACAATAGAGGATTACTCAGAAAGACAATTAAATTGACATATAGCCATCAAAATTTAAAAACAAATGTTCATGGACCCCAAGTTAAGAAACTCTGCCCCAGAAGAAAGCCTCCAACACATTAGAAGGACTTACGGGAAACCATGGCCACAGGATGCAAAGGCATGGATGAGTGGTAAACTGCACCATGGAGGATGACAGTGTTCCCCTCAGTGAGATCATGAAGCCAGTGAAATATTGATAGAAAATAAGGGCAGAAAATACAGTTTTAAGAATACTACAAAAGAGTAATACGCTCATGTTAATTATTTAAACGACTATCATTTAAAAGATGGCTTACCGTAGTAGGAGCCTCTTGAGCTATAATGACTCTGAGTATATTTCTCCCCAAAACCAGATGGTTAGAGGAGGATGGAGGAATGCCTGCATAAGATGACTCTTATTTACCCATTTTTATCCTGTCCTTCCTTTATAGTGAATCTCAGGCTTGTCATTGTGGTGCCTGGCTTCAGTCCAGTTTTGCTAATGTGCCCCATCATGCCGATGTATTTCTTTCTCTGTGTTATACAGACCGCTTTGCAGTTTGCTGAAGCTTTAAATCAAATCCAAGTTTCAAATAAAGATCTAATGCTTAGCATCTAAGCACATGCCAACCTGGAAAAAAGTCAGTGAAACATGTAAATCTGCTGTGTGAAATATACATATAGACATGTATATGGATATATACACACATATACCCATGCACACATGCCTGGGACCTAGTACATTTGATGCAATGCACCAGGGCAAAGTCATCTGAATGGAGGGTATGTTTCCTTCTACTTCTGGCAATATGGTCTGTTTACAAAATGTAAGAGACTGTTAAGTTGGTAAAATTCAGCTGCTCCCAAAAATACATTGGGAGTTTTTAGAAGGAAGAATTAAAACACACAAATCTGGATAATTTTGTATTTAGATACTCTCTTCATAAGTGTTGTCTATTTGGAAAGCCAAAGCAATTAGGACCAACAAATCATTCTGGTACCTGCTAGTAGGTTGTAGGACGAGAAAATAGTGCTTCAGATATGGTAGCCACTTCAGATCAACGCCAATGTAGGACATCTCCTAACTCCTGGAGGACAGAAGTAAGAGGTATTTAGAGATGCTCAGGTTAGAGAATCCCTGACAAATTGCGATGCATGTATTGAACATGCATGTTCATGTGTGTTCATATAGATAATTTCAAATCACTAATACATGATAATAAATGAAAAAAAAAGTTTTGCCCCAAATCACATTTTCACCTGATTTACCTCTGCCCCAGTGAAGAAAGGCCACCAGAAGGCTTGATTTTGTCTTTCCAGAGAGAATGAGATTCACTCTAAGTTGAGAGAGCATTTGTCCAAATATTTATTTTTGCCGGAATATGTCAGAGCCCTTAAGCTTGAAGCTTATCTTTGTTTGTTTACTTTCTTAGTGAAACTGGTAAAAAGACGTAATGGCAAGTGAGAGGAAGGGCTCTTTCTTTGTTGGAATAAAGTGGCTTCCGTTTTTTCAACTGAGCATTTTTCAGGCTTGCCTTGTGTGAAGTGCTATCTGTGAGTTGGAGATTGCTAATTAACAGTGAATAAGAGAGAACAAGATAACCAAAAACCTGCATTAATTTCTTCCTGGTTGTCTAGGAATATAGGTTTGGAGTAAATGATTGCTTGGCTTAGCGTCTATGAACTCTTTAGCCACAGGCAGTTAACAAAGACATTGGATTATTGTGCTTTTGCTTTGTAAATGTTAGCCTGATTGCTCTTAAAGGGTATTTGTTGAATTGCAGTAAAATCCTAAGCGCCTGGGGGTTGCAGGGATTCCCCTTATGGAAAATGTGTTGTTTCTAGGGAGTAATTTTGTCTCGTAGCATCTTGCATTCTGGATGAGAAAGGGCACAACTATGTTCCTGTTTACTACAGCTGAGCATGTTTGCTTTGGGCACTATCTCCCAGTGTTGCCAGTGGGTATAGGTAAAGTGGGCGAAAAAAAAAACGAAGTGACGATCTTCCTTTAATGTGTAGAAAATATTGAAACCAGGGGCACTTCAGCAGCTATTCCTGGGGTTCATTGCCATAGAAAGTATTCGAAAGCAGCACAAAGATGGCAAAATTCCATTTTAGAATGGAATTGCCATTTGGTACGGAGGTCAGCTCCATTTTAGCACTGAAGGATATTCATGAAGAGGAGTATTCTTGAAGGAAGAGGTGAGATTAATTTCTGCTCAAATGGAGGAAATGAAGTAACACCTGATGATTGCATATACCTGTAGGTTTCCCTTAAGAAGAAGGTAAACGCTTTGAGGGAAGGAATTTGTGTGTTTTTATCTCAGGCACTTAGCGCGGGGGAGGGGGGAGGGGGGGGTGGCCCTTGGCAATAATAGTAGGCTTATTGACTGTTTGACAGCCCTCCCCAAATACTGATTCTTCTTTTAGACCATATGTTCGTATGCCATCTGAATGTCTGGAATTACTTTCAAGGAACCAACTTTGAAGGATGAGTAACTCCAGATCTTTAATTGGATGAAAGATGGATTCTGGGCTTGATTTGTCACAGATTTATGAGATGTATACAGATTGTTAGATTTGTATAATAAAAGAATCGGAAATGAAAAAATATTAATTTTTCATCAGAAATTATAACTGACCCATTTGTTCCAATTATTCATCATAGGAGTATTTTATAATAATAATAAAAGTTGTTATTATTGACTTTTTCAATGAATCTTTCAAGATAGTCAATGAGTAAAATAATATAAAATAAAATATATGAAATAAAATTCACTGAATCCAAGGAGGAGGATATGTGCTTTCAATGCTGTTTAATTTCAACGAAAACTGAACTGCATTCAGGCCCAGAGGTCAGAAAGCTATTTAAATGGTAAAAATGAGTAACTAAGAGCAGGATCCTGAATGTAGAGCTTGAAGAATTTCTCAGAGATCATTACGAATTTTTCAGATGAGGAAACCAAAGCCCAAGACAGTAAGTGATTGAACCAAGGTTAGTAGGAAGAAGAGCTGGGATTTGAACCCCTCCCACCAAATAAGGTATTTTTTTTCTGCTACACTATTTATTTTGAGTAATGTCCCCCAAATATTTTTTCCTTCACAGTATTGAAGAATTTAATGGAATTGCATGCTTGAGAATTGAGGGAATTATAAGTGAGAGAGAACATCCATCCAATTTGCAAATTGGCTTAACTTTCCAAAGTAGTAGTTTTCTCAGTTTCTCTTAGTCCCTCTCGTCTTGTGCAATTCTTTACCCTGCTTGAGAAACTAGCTAGTTGGTGGCAGGAGACAGTCTTGAACTTGGAGTAAGGAAAATATGGGTTTGACAACATCCCAAATAGTTGGGTTTTTTTTTAACCTTTATTCTATGTCTTTTGATATCTTTTCTTTTAAAGTCATCTTCATTTCCAAATAAATCCTGCTTCTTTGCCCTTCCCCATGAGCCATCCCATGTCACAAACAATTAAAAAGAAAGAGGGAAAAGAAAGTTGAGCAAAACCACATTATGCATTAGTTTGGTCTAGCAGTATATGCAGTTTTCTATACCCATAATTCCTGGCTTCTATGAAGAAGGGAAGGAGGTCCATCTTCTCATTTCTTTAAGGCCAGGCTGTTATTATAATTTTACAACACCTATTTCTGTTGTTGTTTTTTGTTAGTCCTTCCATTAGCATTATTAATTATGTATATTGTTTTTCTGGTTTGACTGGGTTCACTCTACATTTGTATACATGTCCATTCTTCTGAATATTTCAGAATTCATTTCTTATAACGCAATATATTCAATTACATTCCCATACCATAATTTCTTTAGTCATTCTTTAAGCAGTAGATATAGATGTTGTTTACAGATTTTTTGCTACTGCAAAAATTGCTGCTATGAATATTTTGATGCGTTTAGTGCCTTTCTTTTTGTCTTTAACCCCTTTGAGACATATGTCTCACAGTGGGATCTCTGGGTCAACTGATATGGATAGTTTAGTCACTTTCTTAGTATAATTCCAAATTCCAAATAATTCCAAATATTCCTAGAATAGATTAGTTGGACTAAATCATAACCTCCACCAACCATGTCTTAACATGTCAGTCTTTTCCACAGCCCCTTCTACATGGACTATTCTCATCTTTGCCAAGTTGTGAACTCACCCAGAGATGTTTCGATTTACATTTCTCTTATTACTAGCAATGTCTATCTTAGATACTTAAATGAGATGTTTGATCCTCTACATTGAACCTCTCTGAGCTTTAGTTTTCTACCTCACAGAGTGGTTGTGAGGATGAAAAAAAATATTTAAGCAAAGTGCTTTATAAATCATAAAGGGCTGCATCAATATCAACTATTATTATTAAATTTAATTGTCCTTTACGTTATTATTATTAGTCTTAATTGTCTTTTACAGACTGCAGCTAAGAGAGTGGGGAATGGGACAGTTAAATCACTAATCAATAGAAATGTAAATAAGAATAGAACAGAGATTTCTCTGTTGGTAAAGCACATCACCAGGGCTCTGGGTGTTAAGATTAGAACTATCCTTGCCATTGGACACAAGACCTGCCAAGACATTAGAATGGCATTCTCTTCCTCCTCTTTGTCTCCCCCTCCTGGCTCCTGTAGCTTCTTTCGGCTGCTCAGCTAAAATCCCACCGTCTGCAACAAGTCTTTGCCAATCCTCCTCAGTGCCAGTGCTTTCCCTCTGAGATGATCAACTCTATGTCCTAGATGCATCTTGTTTCTACATAGTTGTGTCCATGTTGTCTCCCCCATTAAATTATGAGCTCCTTGAAGGCAGGGACTGTTTTTTCCTTTTGTTGTGTCTGAGGTCAGAGTCTGAGGCTCAGTGCCTAGAACGTAGTAGGTAATTAATAAATTTTGTTGGCATGAATTGACATGATAAGAGTTCATAGGCTAAAGATCCAGCAAATTCCCCCAATTTGTCATCAGAGCCAACAAAGGAAGAAACTTCTTGATGAAGAAAATGAGGGAAGTGAGTGGGGCTGTTCTTAGTAAAGAGCTGCAGATGCTTTTGAAGTTCCAATTCTCTCCATGGCATTTAAGCCACACAATTTTTTTTTTAGTGTTAAAGAATAGAAAATTAGTTTTAATTGTTACTTATGAGACACCATATGGCTACTCTGTAATTTTGGCTTCCCATGGAGAGGCATGTGCATATGGAAAATGAAATTAATTGGAAATCACACCCTGAAATCTATTATTAAGTTAATATAGCTAACAGCTTGTGGGGTGTCCTCATCCACAGCATGATGCAATTGCGCACAATAATGAGTAACTATAAACTGTTCTAGGACACTCACAGGGATAAAGAGAGGTCAGATGGCTCGGCTTCACAAAGGAATATCCTGAATAGAAGTTATTTCTTCTACCGTTGGAGTCCTTCTCACTGGGTAAACACATTGGGGTGAAGAAATTTAATCATATTTAAATGGATTCATGCACAGGCCTTTTTAAGATTCACAGCCAAATGCATTTTTTTTATTTTGCAGAACAAAAGTTGTAGTGAAAGGTCACTTTGGGTAGAACATGCAATGCTCTGTTTAAACAGTTAGGAGCTAGTCTTTGTGCTAAATGGTAGAGTATTTCATAGTTTTTAATAGAGAGGTCACGTGGCTTAAGCAATAGATTCTTGGAGTGCTGGACTTGTAGTTGGGATTAAGTACCTACAGCCCCTTCCTATTCCTGTAATCCATACTACCTGCCCTTTAGGCTGACTATGTTTTGTATGGACACAGATATTTGGATGTTGTTGCCTCTGTTAGAATGGGAGCTCTATGAGGGCAAGGGCCATTTTTTAAAACTTCTTTGCATCTTCTGTCCTTGCCCAATGCTTGGCATGTAGAAGGCACTTAATAAATGCTTGCTAAATGACTCACTGAAGACCTGGGTTCAAATCATGCCTCTGATACTTTCTGTCAACCAATCAGCAACCTACTATATATATGTACCCATTATATGCCAAACACTGTGCTAAGAACTGAGAATAAAAAAAAATAAAGGTCCATTTCTTGACTCTGGGCATTTTATCTGGCTGTGCCCCAGGGCTAGAATACTCTCCTTATTTCCATCCACCAGATTCCTTTAAAACCCAACTAAAATCTCATCTACAGTAAGCCTTTCCTAGCCCCTCTTTATTACAGTGCCTTCTGTCTTGGTTTTGTTGCTGTTGTTCAGTCATTTCAATCACGTCTGACCCTTTGTGACCCCATTTGGGGTTTTCTTCGCAAAGATACTGGAGTAGTTTGCCATTTCCTTCTCCAGCTTATTTGACAGATGAGGAAACTGAGGCAAACAAGATTAAGTGACTCGCCCAGGGTCGTACAGCTAGTAAGTGTCTGAGGCCAAATTTATACTTAGGAATGAGGAGTCTTCATGGTTCCAAACTGAATACTCTGTGCACTATGGCGCCACCTAGCCGCCCCTTATCTTATTTAAGTCTTATATATTCTGTATGTGATAAGTTTGTACCTGTTAATTTACCTATTGTCTCTCCTATTATATTGTGAGATCCTTCAGGGCAGGGGTCATGTTTCGCCTCTTTTTTCTATCCTCAAGGCTTAGCACAGTGATGGGCACATAGTAGGTAATATGTGTGTGTGTGTGTATACATATACATACATATGCATATACATACACACATATATATTTGGACAGATTAACTGACAAGATAGAGACAGGCTACAAAGACAAAAATCAAAGTCCCTACCTTTAAGAATCATACATTCTATAGAACACAACCTGCAAAGATATATTTACATACAAAATATAAACAGGCACAAACTTATTTAGGTAGTGATGCTTTAAGGCATGTGACCATTACTAGTTGCATGACCACTGACAAGTCATAATACCCATTTTCTCATCAGTAAAATGGGGGATGGATGGACAAATGGAGCCTTTCACATCTTAATTTGATGATCTTATGAAATTACCACCACTCATAAGGGTATTGGCATGCTCAAGTGAGATTATGTCTATAAAATTTGCAAGCTTAAAGCACTATCTAGAGGTCAGCTATTAGTCATAGCAGATACCCTTTGTGTGTGTATCAGTTCTGGTTAAAGGATAGCCTTCTGTTTCTCCAAAAATTTACTGACTTCTGCAACTCAAAAGCCAACCTCTCTTCTTTAATCCAGTATTTCCAACAGTAAAATGTAGAACAGAAGTGGATTCCAGGAAGAGTGTGTGTGTGTGTGTGTGTGTGTGTGTGTCTGTCTGTCTGTGTCTGTATATGTGTGTCTGTGTGTGTGTCTGTGTCGGTGGTGGTGGTGGTACTACAGTAGCAGAAAGGAGGTGAATATTTTAGGAAAATGATTTGAGTTGGCAGCCAATTAAGTGAGACGCAACCTAGGGAAGAGTAGGTAGGGTTTTCTTTATGGTACACAAAATGATGAGCAATGTGGAGTAGTGGATAGAGACCTGACCACCAAGTGTCTAGAGTGAGGAAGATGACATTCAAGGCTTTCTCCTGATACCTAATTCTTCTGTGACTCAGAATAAGGCACTTCAGCTCTCAGCCCCCTCCTTCCTTTTGTAATCCCAAAAGTTTCAGTAAAATTGCCAGTTTCATTGATAGAAGCAATTGATGAGTAGTTTCTTTCCCAGATGAAATCACAGACACAAACCACACTCTTTTCCTGTACTGGTAATTAAGGTGGGACTTTTTTTTAATGTTTTCTCTTGTAGAATGCTAAAGTAATCAAGTGCCTTTGATTAAGTCTTACTAGGTACAAAGCCTCAGTCCCACAGCCTTTTGCTAGGTAGGTGTAAAGCCCCAGTCCTACACCCTTTTGCTGATAGGTATGAAGCCTTCAGGCCCTAAGAAGGGTACATAAACTCAGAGGCTAGCATTTTGTTTGGGGCTCTCACTTGCTGGAAGAGTGTCTTGTGATTTGACTAGACTCTGGGCAGCCATTGTTAAGAGCTCCCTGGCCTTGAAAAACTCAGATGTTGGTGCTTCTCTGGTAACTATGTATTACTTGTATGGACAACGAGAAACCTGTCTGCTGATAAGTGTTTATTTGCCCTGTTTATGTAATGTATGCTTGTAATTTGTTTGTATTTGCTCTGAAGTTCAGGGTGCTGGCTTTTCCCCCTGAACTAAGTGAATGATGTATGTATGTTTGATTAAAGTGAGATTGTTAACCCCTTAAATTTGCTTTCCTTAGAAAAGCTGATTAAAGAATCTGTGCTGGCAGCCCTTCTGTGTGCTGGTGTTGTTGACCTTACACAGCCACAGCAGCTGCTAGCGACATTGTTGTTACAATTCCCCAATAATTAGACCAGCTCATAATTACACATTTTGTTGATTACAAATCCCTTCCAGTTTCTTATGAGATAGGAGGTACAGTTAGTATTAACTGCATTATATATACATATATGTATATATTTTTTCATGCTAAAACCTTCAGCATATGTGTTTTCCTTTAGTTTCTTCTAGTCTTGCTGATTTTTTAATTAGTTTAGCTTCATGTTATAGAATCACAGGATTGTAGATGTAGTAGTTACCTTAGAAGTCTTCTAGTCTAATTCCCTCATTTTACAATAGTTATATGACTTGTCCAAGGTAACACAGGTAGGTAGTATATGCCAAAGTAGACAAAGCTGAGTTCCATCTCAACTTAATTTTTTTTTACATTTATTAAACTATTGGATCAGAGGAATATTGTAGACATAGATTAACTAAATTTTATCAAAGGGTTGAGGCAGCTCAGTGACATAGTGGATAGAGCATTAGGCCTGGAATCAGGAAGACTGAGCTCAAATTTGACCTCAGACTCTAGTTTATGTGATCCTGAACAATTCACTTAATTTGTCTCTATCAGTTTCCTTATCTGAAAAACCAGAATAGCAATAAAACCTGAGGCTAAAATGAGATGTTTATAAAGCTCTTTGCCAACCTTAACGTGCCAAACAATGTTAGCAAGATGATGATGATGATGACAGCGATGACGACGATGATGATGGTGATGATGATGATGATGGAGACACATGGCAGCCTGGACAGTAATATAATGGGTTATGACCTGGCTGAATGAACAGACCCAAAGAATAGTCAACCATTAATGGCTTGATATCATTTTGGAAGGAAGTGTCTAGTGGAATGTTCCAAGGACCAGGTCTTGGTCTTACACTATTTAGTATTTTCATTGATGACTTTAATAAGCACGTACATAACATGTTCCTGTATTTTACAGATGACATGAATTGAGGAAGTGTAGCCGAAACATTAAAAGAATTAGGATCCAAAAAAGTTTCTGATAGTTAGAACGGTGGGTTTAATTTAATATCTTAATGAACATCAAGTCTTATATTGCTCTTTGTTTTGCACATAATAAAAGTTTAAAAAATGAATGATGATTCATTTATTCTTTCAAGAGAATTTTCTTCACAAATACAAAGTGAGGGAGCTATGGCTAAGAGTAATAGCTTATTTGAACAAGATAGAAAGCAAGGGTTCTTAACCTGGAGTCCTTGAAGTTGTTTCTTTTTTAAATTGTTATTAGAATAGCTATATTTTAAAATAATTTGTTTCCCTATAATTCTACATGTTTTATTTTATATACTTATGAACATCATTCCAAGGAGTCTACAGGCCTCAGTAGGCACTGCCCATAGGATCCAAGACACACAAAAAAGTGAAGAACCTATGAGTTTCACTTTACTGAAAATTTAATATGAGTCAATAAGGTGATATGTCAACCAAAATGTTGATTAATCTTAGGCTGAATTAAAAGACTCCTCTTGTCCAGAATTAAGGAATATAGAATCCCTATGTCATCTTTCCTGGTTGGAACACATCTGGAGTATTGTGTTCAGTTCTGAGTGCCATATTTTAGGAAGGACATTGATAAATTGGAGTGCATTCAAAGAAGGACAAAGAGCTCTGTCAAGGTCCTGGAATTCATACCACAAGATAATTTGTTGACAGAATAGGAGATGTTTATTCCTGGAAAGAGAAGACTTGGGAGACCATCATAATCGTCATCAAATATATGAAGGACTGTCACTTGAAAGAGCAAATAAATTTCTTCTGCTTGCCCCCATCTTTTCCAGTTGACCTTCAGAATGGAGTATTTCTCATTTGTCCATTAATGATGTCTATTCATCTGTACATAAATTAACACTGTTTGGGGACTAAAATTGGAACCCTCAATTCCAGAATTACCTTTGATTGAAGAATCTATTTCTCACCTAAACACCAGGACCTGTCCTAGCTTGGACATTTTGTCATTCTTTGCTACCCCTTCCTCTCCACCCAGACCTGAACTTCCAGAGATTATGCCCTTTTTTCCCTTCACGTCTCACACAGGGGTGTTAATCCACTCAGTTTTTGGAACTCCATTCTGGATTTGAGTTGTCATTATCGGTGGGCAAGTAAGTGAAAATTGCCCCTCAAACTATTCTATCTAGAGGTCCTGGAACTTACTTCCCAGTTGATCCAGTCATCTTCTAGGACACCAGCACCTAATCAGCGAAGTCATAATTGTCCCTTCCTTTAACATCATCCACACACATTTCCTCTCCGCCCCAACTGTCTCCCTCTTGATCTTGCTGTAGCAACTGTCATCAAATCAGTGTTATCATTGCCAGTGGAAAAAGTCAAGATTGTCCTGCTGTCCACAATCCCTGAGACTCTCCAGACCAGACTTTCCCTCCTTGGCCATCATTTCTCTCCCTATATTTGTGGTAACCTCCTATAAGAATGAATATATACCCTTTGGGGGCAGAGACTGTCTCACTTTTGTATTTGTATCCTTAATGGCCAGTACAGTGTGTGGAACATAGTAGGTATTAATGAATGCTTTTTACAGATTGGTTCATTGATTGCTTCACCAGGCAGATTTGAGACATGGTCTTACTGCGCATTCGTAATAAAAGTAGTAAAGGAAATAAATTGATGGAGTAGCTTTAGATTCAATTTAGGAATATTGGAGCATCAATCTGTCACTAAAGTTACATATCCTGAGAGCAGGTCTGTGGCAGGTAAAAGATGAATGACTGAGGAAGGAAAGGTTTGATCTTCAAAGCATATTGACTTCTTAAGCAATGCATACCAACTGCCTTACAAATTGGCACCAGGCCTTTTCCTCAGCTTAGGGCAAGATCCTGAATACAGGAGGAGGAAGACTTTTTATACTTTAAAAACAATTACTCAAATAAGGCCAATTAATTAAAAGGGAAACAACACAACATTAAGTAATCTGATTTCTAATTGGATGAAAGATTAGGGACTTTCCAAGTTGGAAGAAGGAGAGTGAAAAGGTGGAATTCCATTAATTCATCAAAAGAGGTGTCCCGCTCCCCGCCAATTGTCAGTAAACAATCAAAGGAACATAGAAACAATAGATGATTAATCAGGATAAGGGTGATTTTCAGAGAAGATATATGGGTTACTTGAGAGGTACAATTGTGAGAAAACTCCTTGCATCAAACTTGAGATCTGACTGGGTTCCTGGTCAGCATAGCTTAGGTCCTTGGTTAAAGGTCTCTAAGTATCAGGGAGAGGTGGTCCAGTTTCCCAGCCACACAGGCCTGGGATCAAATAATGCAATACAATTTTCTCCCAATTCTCACAATTGAATAAAGTTTTCTCACAATGCAGAAATTGCACTGGACCCATAATTGAATAGAAACCAAGCTAGCTCTGAATTGTGTCACAAGATGGAATCATCTTGGTTCACTCAGTTTCCCCAGTTGACCACTTGCCATCCTAATCCCCTAAATTACCTGCAGAAGTTTTTTAATTTTTGTCTCAATTATTCATGTGGGAAACCACCTGCAGGAATCTTGGGCAGTTCTAATATTGTCTGTTTTCTCTTTATCCTATTGTCTTGTGTTGGAGGCTTACCATGTATGTGGTAAATAGAGATCAGAGTAGCAAAAATAGGACTGAAACAATCTCACTGGTGCATAACGGTCTGCAAGTGTTGAAAGTCAAGAGCGGGGAGAAACCATATATTTTTGTGTTATTATTTAATTGATTTTTTTATTGTATGAGGTGACTAGGCGGTGTAGTAGGAAGGACACTGGTCTTAAAGTCAGTCAGTACTGATAAAGCTCCTAGGTGCCAGGTGCTAGACTAAGAATACAAAGAAGGAGTGAGAAAAACCAGGCCTTGCTATCAAGGAACTTATGCATACCCTGTAACTTGGAGTCAGGAAGACCTAAGTTCCAATTCTCCTCAGACACTTTTTGGTTATGTAGCACTGGACAAGTCGTTTGTCTTTGGACTCAGTTTCTTCATCGGTAAAATGGAGGCCATCAGGGCATCTGTTACAAAGTGTTGTTGTGAGGATCAAGTGAGATCACACATGTCAAGCATTTTGCAGACTTTAAAGAGCTGTGTAAATGTTTCCAATCACCGTTATTAAAGAACTATAATAGGGTTTTATAGCTGAGAAGAAAAGAAGTAGTGAAATTTCTAAACTAAAAAAGAAAAAAAAATATCTTTTTAATGTTGTAAACTTAAAGGCTTTCTTTCTTGTATCTTTCTTCAGAGACCCTTTTTAGAAGAGCTATAGGTATTGAAAAAAATGTGCTCCCATACTCTTAGAATATGGAACGTGATACCATTTTGGTTCCCCTACCTCTCTTGACTACTCTTCTTATTTCTTTTCAGTGTTCTCCCCACCCCCACCCTAACTTAGAGGTATCCCAAGGCTCAGTTCTCATCAGTCTTCTCCTTTCTCTACATTGCCTTCCTTGTTCATCTCATCCCATGTCCCATTGCCTCATGCGTCATCTCAAAGAGGTGCTCTGATCATGGTGCTCCAATGCTCCAACACTCAAGGTCAGCCAGTGGTTTCTCATTATCTACAAAGTTAAGTCTCAGACTATTCATATTCAACAAAAATATGATTCCCGTCTAGATTAGATGGTTTTTAATCCCATTCTAGCTCTAAATCTCTGATCCCATGAATGAATTCCCAGAGCTCAACAGTTTCTGATTTATAGAAGGCACTTAAGAAATTCTTGTTACCTGACTGACTGAAGGAATGAAAAAGCATTTATTAAGTCCTTACTGTGTGAGAAGGATGACAACACACTGATCCTTCACTATGTGTTGCAACCAAACAAGGCTGCTCACCGTTCCTCAGATATGCCCTACCCTTTTGTACCTTTGCTCGAGCTCCTTCTTGTATTTGGAATGTTCGCTTCTCTTTCTGTGGAAACAAAAAAAAACAGAGTTGAATCACTTAATGCCCAGTTCAATATTTTATCTCACATGAAGCCTTTCATGGTCTCACTGGGCAGGGGTGGGGGTGGGGTGTGATTTCTCCTTTCTCTAAATTCTCATCTGGACATCTTCCATTTGAATTCCTCTTTGAGCATGGCAGTGACCCATATATATATATGACTTATCCTTCGTATGTGATTTCAGGGGACCTGGTTTTACTTGTCATTGTATGTCCCTGAGCCCCTAGCACTGTTCTTCACACAGAGTGGGCAAATGAGAGCCATTTGTTGAAATATCTCTAGACTCCCCTACAGCTGCCCCCCACCGTGTGCCATGTTTTTATTTATATTTTGATAGTTCATTTAGTTACGAGGCCTGTGTTTTCTTCACTCTTAGCCCATTCCCTTCCGATCTCCATAGCTGTCATCTGGCACAAATGTCCCTGGCACAGTCTTCACATTTCCTGGTGGAGCAAACATAATTTGGCACCATCTGGAGCTGGTTAACTTTAGTCCTCATTAGATGCCTGAGAGCTGTATGAACATGGTAGAGTACCCCCCTAGCATGGATTCCCAGATCCCACCAGTTCCTTTGGGTCCTGCAGGGACTCTCTCCTGTTTTGTCTTGCCTTTTCCTCTTCTTCTGTCTTTCTTTCCTCCTCCTCTTTCTTCCTCTCTCCTTCCCTCCCCCTCCCCTTTTCCCTTCTTTTCTCTTTCCTCTCCTTCCACGTCCTCCCTTCCCCTTCTCATCTCCCCTGCTCCCTCTTTTTCACTCCCCTCTTCCCCTTCCTCTTCTTCTTCCTCTTCTTTTCCTCCAATCTCTGCTCTCCTATGTCTCTACTTCTGTTCCCCTTGCTGACTTCTTTTCTCCTTTCTTTCCTCTTCCTTCTTCCCTCTAGCCTCTTTCTTCCCCTTCTCCTCTCTTCCCTCTCCCTTTGCTTTATCTTCTTCCCCCTCTCTTACTTCTTTAGCTATTCCTTCTGTTTACTGATTCCTTTTCTCTTTTATCCTCTCTCCCCTCTCCTTCTTCCACTCTGGCCACTCCTCTGTCTATTTGCTGACTCTATTTCTCCCTTTCCTAGCCATTAGAGAGCCTATAGCAAGTACCTTTGGAATACCCAAGATAATGACTTCTTTCAGAGAAGCCCAAATTGAATTAGAAGTTATTACTGATTGGCATAAGACTTAGAAAGTTATATGAGCAGATGGAAGAAAGGAAGCCTTGGGGTGGGATTCCCATCATAAATCATTCTTAGAAAGTAGCCTTTATAACTTCATTATATACTAGAGGCTGCTTATCTCAGTAGGCATAGAACAGATTACAGATTTTTAGAGCTAGAAGATACTGGAGAGGACATCAGGTCCTTTTATTGTTCAGTCTTTTTAATTGTGTCGCATTCTTCATGACCCCCTTTGGAGTTTTCTTGGCAAAGATAATGGAATGGTTTCCCATTTTCTTCTCCAGCTCATTTTATAGATGAGGAAACTGAGGCAATCAGGGTTAAGTGACTTGACCAGGCTCGTACATTTAATGAGCATCTGTGGTGGGATTTGATGTATGTCTCCTGCAGGGGCATAAGGTCAAGGCCCTTGTAATTCCAGCTCCCTTCATGGCTCAACTCAGGTGCATACAAGAGGCTTTTGTGCTGATTCTTCTAGATCAAATCTAATTGATATAATCCTATCCAATTCAATTCCTCTGGATCCCACTCTCCTTAACAATTAAGAAAAAATCCTTGCTATTTCTTTTGAAACTGCCTTTTCATGTGCCTCTTGTTTCTTCTTAGTAGAATATTAACTCCTTGCAGTCAAGAAGTATTCTTTTTTTTTGGCGGGGAGGGTGTTCTTATTTTTAGATTTTAGCACATCCCTTAGAGCTTAGTAGGAACTTAATAAATTGAATTGAATAGAATTACATCAATTGGATTTGGCTTGAACCAAGGGATTCTGTCTCAAATTAAGATATACTAAAATTTTGCATCCCATCTGGTAAAAATTCAAGGTAAATGTTTTAGAGTGATAGCTTTTACAGAGCACATTAGTGGTGGCAAGGATAATAAAAGTGAATTTTGGCATAAAATGCTACCTTTCAGGAGTCTAATTGTGTCTAAAACTTACATGGACATGTTGGTTGAGGAATGGGGTGAGGGGGGCTGTTACATTCTATTTCTTAAGACAGGGTTTTGCTTTCCAGGTAGCTTTGTTTCAAAAATCTTGCAGGCACCCAATGTCTGAAGTCTGATGTCAAAACTTCAGATAGAAGACAATTATACTGTCAGAGTAGAAAAAGCTTTTTGCTAAAAGATTGCATCCTTTGCCTCTTGATCACATAAACATGGGACTGGGGCCCCAGAGTCTAATTCTGCCTCTGCCTTGGGTGGCAGGTTTGCTTGTGGGATGCTGCTTTCTTGGGGGAAGTGGACAGAGCTCGACTATTCTGAAGAGGAGGGCAGTTATGTGCCTTTGATACAACTGCAATTGCCCTTTGATTGCTCACCTACACTTACACAAAACATGCCAATTTTGGAAACTCCTGTTGAAGGCAGCATCCTGCATAGTCATCAGATCTCACCATACAATTGCCACCTTCAAGGCGAGTGATTGCTCGGGGGATTCTGTAGAAAGTGAATCATCTCCCAGCCCAATTTTGTACTGGGGAATGCTTGTCTTTCAGATGTGGGAAGGAAGGTTAATTCTAGATCTCCTCTGCTTCTTCCCAAATGTATAATATACCAGTGAGTGATTGGACATTCCCTATGTAAAGGTTGGCTTAGTTAGATATTACGTTAGATGTAGCTGCTGGTACAGTGGACAGAGTCCCAGGCACGGAGTCAGGGAGACCTGAGTACAAATCCAGCCTCAGACACTTACTAGTTGTGTGACCCGGGGCAGCTCATTTAATTTCTGTTTGCCTCAGTTTCCTCACCTATAAAATGGATTATTGTGAGGATCACATGAGCTATATGTTTAAAAAGGGATGGGGGGTTAGCACACAGTAAGCACTATATAAGTGTTTTCCCCTTCCCCTTTGTTCTGCTGCACCCCCCAATATTTCCTTTTAAGAATGCCTTTTAAGAGTGCTATATAAAATGTAAGATCCCAGTAGAATGTAAGCTCCTGAAGACAGGCACTGATAGCTTGTTTTTCTCTGGGCTCCTTGGAATTAGCACTTGACATAAGGTAGATACTTAACAAACGTTTGCTGAATTGAATTAAAGGCTAGAATGGACATTATTTTCTAGGCTGGGACCAAATCCCATCTCAATTCATACTTTCTTGTTTTATAAAAAAAAAAGAGTATGGCTTGTCGAGGAGTATGAGGGTAAGAAGACAATTTGACAATGGTTTTTGTCAAGTTTGGTAGAGAAACTTCACTTTGTGTCTTTCATTTGTGCATCATCTTCTTTGAACTAGAAGGACATTTAGGGAAGGAAGGCATCTGACATTGTAGACTCCATAGAAGTTCCTCCTCTTCCCCACAATTCACTTTATTAGCCTCTTAATTCAGGTGACTTTTAAAAATTAAAATACTACAATTTTAATCCATGTTAACAAAATGAGATTAAATTCAGCAGCTCGCTGGCTCAGTGTATAAAGTATTGAACTTGGAGGCTGAAGGCCTGAGCTCAAATCTTGTCTTGAAACAAATTACTTAAAGTTCTCTAAGCATCAGTTTCTTCTTTTGTAAAACAGAGATATGAACAGCACCCACCTCACAGTGCTATTGCAAGAATCAAATGATAAAACATGTGAAGTGCAAGTCTATGTGTCTGTGTGTGTATGTGTATGTATGTATGCATGCATATATACACAGACATGCTAATAATTGTCATCTTCATCATGACCATCATCATCATCACCATGTGAACATACATCTAGAGATGGAAGGGACTCTTAACATTAATTAGTCCAACTACTTAGTTTTATGGTTTAGGAAATGGAAGCCCAGAGACATTTAATGATTTGTTCAAGGTCATATAGGTAGTGAGCAACAATCAAGATTTGAACCCAAGATCTCTGATTCAAAATTAAACACAAAGCTAAAGGTTATTTACTTACTTATTTATTCATTAATTCATTTATTTATCTATTCATTCATTCATTTATGCAGCATTATCATGGATGTTATTTTCGAAGCTAGGACCACAATCCAGTCCTGCCTTATGTTTTCTTCTTTTATGCAAAAGATGTCAACTGTTGAGGAGCATGAGGGGTGAGAATACAATTTGAAAATGTTTTTATTAACTTTGATAGAATGATTTCCTGTCTCTATATGTCCTCGTTCGTGTACTGTCTCCTTTGACCTAGAAAGACCTTTAGGGAGGGATGACATCTGTCTTTGCAAACATTTTAGCTCCTCCGGCACCCCTCACCCACATCAGTCTCTGTTAATTTAGCTGACTTTTAAAAATTACTTCCCTTGGATGAACCAAGGGCATCCCATTTTTCAGGGTGATACTGTTTTTAGAACTTCCTGACAGGTGTCCCAGGAAATCCTTCCAGATTGGCGATTTGGCGCCTTGCCTCCTTCTTCAGCTTAAATCACCTTGTGCATGTATTGTGACAGGCTCATGCTGAGAGGCTACCATGCCAGGTCAGTGGCACATATGAGGCTCTGGATGTTTCTAAAGGACACCGACATCCTGGAATGAAAAGCTAACGTTTCTGGCAGTCCTCTGGATGGTTTATTTACTCATCCGGCTTTTTAATGTCATGTGGACCTGGTCTATGAAGACCAGGTTGATGAGAGCTGGTTGAAAATTACAGGGGCACAGATGTTTGTTTCTATTCTGAAAAGAAGGTTGTTATAGCAGCACTTTTTGTGGTACAAAAACTGGAAACAAACTAGGCTGTCATTGACAAGGGAATGGCTAAACATTATAGTCCATGAATTGAATGAAACACTGTTAGGCCTTAAGAATATGAGAAATTTTGAGAAATAAATGGAAAGATTTTATGAAGCGATCCAAAAGGAAGCAGGCAGAATCAAAAGGGTATTTTATAGAATGACTGAACTAATGCAAATGCAAACCTCACAGATAGGAGCCCTGGAAGTGGAAAGACTTCCCAGACTTCCAGCCTTGTTTCCTGCCCAACCCTCCTCACAGCCATCATCTGGGAGAAGTCCTTCCTGTGGAGAAGGAGTTAGCCATTCCCTTCTACTACTATCCATTCGCTGTACACAGGCAGACAAGCCAGCCTAGCTGATGCAGCAAAACACCCTGAGGGAGACATAGGAGGCAGCATGTGCCAGGAAAACCCAACACTCACCTCCACCTTGACCACTCTTTCTTCTCAGATCCTCATGGAGACAACAAAGACCTCTGAGCCCAAGAGCCTTGGAAATAATGATTCCTCCACCAGCCCAATGCTCTGAGACATTATTCTGGGAAGCCATGCCTGAGGAGGTGGTATAGCCTGGCAACTGCTTGGACATATGTTACCATCACAGTTACTGAAGACATAGAAAAGAAAGTTTTTGCCACCAAAGTCCCTAGCGCTGTCAAATGGTTCAACATCAGAAACTGATAGGATTTTATCAGTGGAAATGTCATTAGAGTAAAGGCATTACCTTCTAGTAAATGAGATACTCATAAAGCCCTTAGCACAGTTTCCGGGACATAGTAGACATTACATCAATACTTTATTATTAATGTTTTGTTCCTGCACCCTAGGGGCAACTGGATTTTCCTATCTCACTTGTAGCTGAAACCTTGTATGTGTGTAGTCTCTCTAATTTGAATGTAAGCTCCTCAAGGGCAGCAACTGCCTTTTCTGTCCATATGCTCAGTATAGAGCACAGGGCTTTGGACATAGTAAACACTTAATAATTTTTTTTCATTTATTTATTTATTAAGTAAAAGACAGCTGACCTCAGAATAATCTCAATTAGCCATCTTGGTTCTGGAGAGCAATGTGTGAAATGCACATTTAGTTTTTTGATTGTAAAGTGGGTGTGAGGGGGCCTATGGATGTGTAATGTCATATATACTATCACATGTTTGTTCCAAGTAGGTTTTACTGAATTATTTTTCTTTGTTACAATGGGAGCGTGGTGGCATATATCAGGAAATCACTATGATCTAAAAATACACAAAACTAATCAATCAATTTTTAAAGGATTTTATTGTCATTAAGTAAACATCTTTCGCTATCCTGACCTGTTTCTTTTAAGTTTTGTAATCAATTTTCTAATTAGTGGTGTAACTGTCTTTAAGGTAACCGAAATGATTTTTTGCCTAAAGAGTATTCAGATGTAGTGTTGCTCGACTCCTCAAGTAAGAAGCATGATTCTGTCTAACTGCTACACTTATATGCTCTAGTACAACTGCATAAAAATGGCCATAAATTTTCTTTTTCTTTTATTACATATGGAGGCTGGTTTGTGCCTCGCTGAAGTAGTGATTTACATTTTCCAGCATTGGTTCATGTCAAGGTGACTTCTTTCCCTTCTTTCTTGTATATCCAGCTTTCTTCCAAAAGCAAATATGTAACATGTTGTTAATTCCCCAATTTCTTATTTGCAATCCTTGGCCCAGTTTCCCCCCATCAACTCTGCAGCTCAGCAAAGCATTCCAAAAAGATGCAGCAGTGGTCCAAAAGGAGACTTTGCTAGCTAGCTCTGGTTCTGTGGAACTAATCAGGAAGGATGTGGTTTTGAAAGCAGTCCAGGAAAACAGGTGGACATCTTGTTGATGCTGCGGGTTGGTCTAGAGCAGGTTCTTAATGAGAGCATGAAGCCAGACTTCAGAATTAGAGGATTTGGATGTTTCTGATGAAGGAAGGGCTCAATCCAAGACCAGTACTGACTTCTTTGGATATTTAAATTCTCCCTGATCTCCACATTTCTCCTCCTCCACACCCCAACATACATATATCCTAGTTACATTGAATAATCAGTTATGTTGGCAGCATTAGGGGGAAAATTAAGGACAGATAAGAAAACTGGTGAATACTGTAACTGAAATGGAGAAATAAGAGCTAGGGGCTAGGGACCGGTCCTGATATTTTACTGGTATAAAGAACTCCCTGGGGAGGAGTCACCCTCTACCAATGCAGGTACATGCATTCTCTATAACTCAGAGTCCTAGAAAGCTGCCAAAAGTACTCTAAGGTTAAATGACTTGCTTAGGATCACGTGGCCAGTCAGACATGAGACTTGAACCCAGGTCTTCTGCCTCCAAGGTCAGCTCTGTCTCCAGTTGCTTCTCTATGAAGAAAGGGAAAAGGCAAAATTTCTTATTCTGTGGTCCACACACCACTTCAAAAGTCAACCCAATGTTATGGTCACTCTAGTTTTCAGAAACTGCAAGGTCTTCTACAGAAGGCCATTAAAAGCCCTCCCCCCACCTGTGTTTAAAATTCCAGTGACAGACTTAAATTTCAAACACAATGAATACATCAGGAAGAGCTATAAAAGCACAAGACAGTCATTTTAAACTCAGGCACTTTGAAAGAGATGTAATAAATTACATGGAAACCTTGTAGATGTGTTCATTTGAGGACAAGGGTTCTCAAGCATCTTTTGTGCTGTTACCTTCGTGAGTTAGGATGTGCCTGTGGCCTTCTTTATTCCTTTACAGCAGCAGCCTGTCTTCTCCCAAATTTTCTCTAAATGATTATAAAGGATTTTTAAAATCAAGTTGTATTGATATATTTTATTTTAAATTATCAAAATTTCCCCTTTTATGCCTCCCTTTTCCCTCTCCCAGAAAGCTATCCCATGCAATGAAGAATTTTTTAAAAGAAAAAGAGGAAGAAGAGGAAGGAACCAGAGAAACTAATAAATACACTGAAAAAATATGGTAACATGTATACAATTATCCATACCTGTGGATGCCTCACCTCTGTGTGGGAGTGGGGGGGAGGTGTTTTCTTATAGCTCTTTCTTTTTGCCATGGAGGCACCATACTGACAAACAAGATAAACTCTACTTTAGCACCAAGTCCATCCCAGCAAGCCAGAGACAGTGAAACACTCTGAACAAAGAGACAGATGTCTAGAAATAACAAAGACGAAAAATGTATCTTTCAGTGATAGCAAAATCTGTGGGTGTCATCCTTAAAGACAGGGTCATCCACTTGATGGATTAGAGCTCTTTGAAGATCTAAATATTCCCCCCAAGATAGAGCAGGCCTGAATAATGCAAGAATGATTTCTAGTTTAGAACGCTGAACGATTTACCTGTTAAATGAATTCATTCAATGGGATAGTAGAACAATTTCTCAATGAAACAAGAAATTAATAAAGTTGAATAAATGCTGACAGAGAAATGAGCAGGATGCCAAATAAGCAACCCCACAAATAAAATGCAAGTGTAGTTTGTTTCATATGATCAGAGACTCAGAATTAGAAGGAATGTCATAGGCCATCCAGTCCAACCTTCATGTGAAAACTGAATCCTTCCCATAATAGCCCCCAACTGGAGCTAACCATCCTTCTTGACTTCTAGTGATGAGGAACTTACTATGTGTTGAGGTGGCACATTCAGCTTTTGGAAAGGTCTGATGCTTAGGATATATTTTCTTGAATCCGACCAACTTCTACATGACTTTATCTACATGACTTTATTGGTCCTTGGCTGCAAGGTCAAGTATGGTAATTTTCATCTCCTTTCTATGTGACAGTTTTGAAAATAGTTGTAGGTCATCATAAGCATGTACCTTCCCTGTTTCACACAGCTGCCCCCTTTAAGCTTTTATTTTGCTTAAAGATCCCTATTCTTTTAACTATTTCTGCCAGCATTATTTTTGATGGCTCTCTTTTGAACAATTCCTCATGTTTTCAGTGTTCTCTTTCACCTGGAACTAGCCACAGTCCTCCAGGTCTGTCCAGGAAAGAGGTCACCTTCCTCATGCTAGATATTCTTGTATAGCCTAGGATTGCATGAACGTTGGAGGCTCCGGCATGCAGTTAATGAGATCATAGGGTTTATGAGCTGGGGCAGAAGGGAGTCTCAGGCTGTCCAGGTCCCTCATTTTACAGATGAGGTCACTGAGCCTCAAAAAGATGTCAATTACTAGCAGTTCACTGTGAATAAATAGGAAGTTTGAACCCAGGCCCTCTAACTGTATCCGTATATCAAGAATTCTTTCCCTTGTACCATACTGCCTCCCCCAAAAGCACATTGAGGTTGTAGAGTACCAGTGCTCCGCAGCCCATCAGTCCTTTTTTCCAGTCTGCATCTATTGGTCAGAGCAGCAACTCTTGTTGAGAAGGAGCTTCCACATTCCCTGTCCCACCAATACCAACTACCGACCAACTACCATTGACGAGTTAGTTAAGACAAGAGTCCCAGGAAAAGCAAACCCTCACTAGCAGACCATCAGCCCTGTTTTCACCCTGCCCCAGAAGCCATCAACAACCCTTATCAAGATGGAACCTGGTAACTGCCTCTGGAGGGGCTGCAGCCCCCACCTCTTCAGCAGCAACAGCTGCTCATCTGAGAAAAGAATTCTTGCCACACAATTCCTTACATTGTTGAGTGGTTCAACATCAGAAGGATATCCAATTTTATCAGTGAAAATGAAAATAAAAAATTGCTTTCCCACTGTACCCTAAGGATCTTGTATCTATTGCCTTTCTGACATGGTATAGAAACCACATATATTTCCTACCCCCATTAGAATGTGAGCTCCTCGAGAGCAAAGACTGTCTTTGTCTTGCTTATTTGTCTTCTTTATTTTTTATTTATTAGCACTGGTGATTTGTACATAGGGTTTAGCAAATGCTTTTTCATTTACTCCTTCATCCATTCATTTATTCACCAAAACCCTATTTTTTCTAGCCATATATCCTCCATAGTGTGCTTGTGAATTTGATTTTTTGAACCTAAATACAGCACTTTACCTTTATCACTATAAATTTCTTATCAATTTGGATCAAGGATTTTATTTGTGCATTTTTTACATCCAAGCTTCTCATTTTAAGATCCTTTGAAAAATACCTTGGATGATTATAAGGATGATATAAATCCAAGGTAGCTTAAAGCTAATCAAACTCAAATCCAACTAAAAATTGGATTCGTGTTCATTAGAAAATAAAAAAAAAAATCAAACTTTTCTAGCCCTTTTCCATTTTGAAGCTTTACTAGTTTTTCATATGCAGTAATGGTATTTTTCATTCCAGCTATGTTCCAGAGATCCCCTCAAAATAAAGAAATATGTGAACAATCTATCTTATCAATATTAATTACTTAGGTACCAAGAAGGATTTTTTTGGAGACAAAAACTAATTTAGCCAAGTGAACATGTCTTCACCCTTGTGTATGCTCTTTCTGTTCTCTGGATTTCTGCATTAAGTACTAATCTGCCTTTGTAAGTATTAGAGAAGGACAGGCCTGGAACAAGAACTGAACCTAACATAGAACCAGGGAAGAGGTGTGGAAAACTCCTTGGTGCATTATCAAGGCCTTCTTAAAATTTTGCTCACTGCAAATCCCAAGTCTGGTCATCAGTGGGGTTCCCTGTAACTTTGCAAGCCTGCTCAGAGCTCAGATGCCTTTAGTATTAAGCTGCATTTTAAAATGGAAAAAGGAATATTAGTTTTATAACTATTTCCTTATTTTTCTCCCCTTCCCCGAAATATAACCCTACAGACAATAGCACATTTTTTGCTCTTCATTAAGTAGCTCTCCAATTTTCTCAGGATGTCGGTTAAATTTATTTTTTAAACTATCAAAACATTTTCTGAAGTTTTATAATCTATTAATGTTCCCCCCTGAAGATCTCCTATAATGCAAAAAAAGAGAATAGGAAATGTCAGCATCAATTTCTGGTGCAAAATTGTAATTCTCATTTGAAGACTGCTTATTTGCAAAGGAAACTTGAAACAAATTGTTGCGATGAAATATTAAAATTCATACAGCCATAGGTTTTAGAACTGAATGGAACTAGGAGATCATTTAGGCCAACTCTAATTATCTCTATAAGTATGAATAAGGTAATCCGGAAACATTGCCTTTCTACCTCCATCACCCTGCTTTAAGGTTGGCAATACTTGTTCCTTATAATAACCCTATGAGACAAGTAGTATACATATATTAAATTTCTTTAGTGCACATACATATGTGCATACATACATGTACATATACATGTACACATTTTATTAGGAAGGCAGAATTTATGATTTCAAAGAGAATCTCATATGTGCCTAAAAGGTCCGGAACCGCAGGATATAAGGAATTCTCTAGGCAGAAGGCAGGAGAACTAAAGCATGTATTTACACTCCACAATAACAAGCCCACAAACCAGCATCCCCATTTTGATATTTTCATCAAAAGCTTCCAGGCCCAATAAGTCCGCCTCACTAGCGTAACCAGGAGGCCACAGAGAAGCGAGATGGTATAAGGCAAAATCGTATACATGCTTCCCCTCTACGGTAAGAAGATTACCCACTAGCCTCTAGTCAGCTCTGCTACCGGCAGCTCAGCCTCGGCTGTAGGTGTCTCTGGCTCCAACCGGAAAAGGAAAGGAGGATCTTCAAGCTGTCCTCTCCCCTCTTATAGAGTTTTTGACATCATCAAGCGCCGCCTGAACGACCAGGGCCGATTGGTTCTTGACTTGGCCCCTCCCCCAGCGTAGACCACGTTAACACACCTCCCCTCAGCCAGCGCCACGACTGGTCACACAGGAAGCTCTGGTCCTGCCCCGGAAGAGCAAGCCCCAGCGTCCAGGGAAGCTCAACGAGGCGAGCTGAGTCATTCAAAGAAAACAAAGTCCATTCTGGCTACACACATACACACATATATACATATACATACACACACATACACTTACAAAGTGTATGGCACACACATACACAAACATACACTTACAAAGTGTATGGCACTCTGCTAGTTGGGGGGGCGGGATACAGAGATAAAACTGAAAACTGTCTCTATCCTCAATCCAGACTCTACTTTGCTTGCCCCATGGGATTCCCTAGACTTCTTCAGAGTAAAGCTCAGGTGTCACATCCTACAAAATGCCTTTTCTGAATTCTCCAGTTGTGAGTTTCCCATCTATTGTAATTATTTTGAATTTACTATGCAACATTAAATATATATATATATATATATATATATATATATATGTGTGTGTGTGTATGCATGCACATGTATACATATGTGTATACATACATATATGTGCATATGCCTGTATATAATATAATTGTCTGTGTACATGTTGCCTTCCCTCAGTAGACTATAACTTCTTTACATGGAGGGCCTCTTATTTATATGTTCGTATCCAAGTGCTTGGCAAATAAGGAAACTCAATAAATATTTGGTGAATTGAATTAAATCAAAAAGATCTTACCTTCATTGGATTATTATCCCCATTTTCCAAGTGAGGAGACTGAGGATCAGAGCTTTCCAGTTGTCTCATAGGTAGTATGTGTTGAAATGTGGGTTTGAACTTGGGTCTCCTGAATCTATAGAAAAATAAGTTATCGGTTATACCATTAAGCTTTTTTTAAAATTTGATTAGGACATCATTAACATGAAATGAATTGAAAACTATGAAATACATGAAATGCATGTCTGTTGTTCCATTTCTTTATATGATTTTAGCAGTGAACCTTGTCTGAGCCTTGACCAAAATGATTTTATCTGGCTTTAAAAATTTTATCACCATCGAAGGGTGTAGTAATGGTTATGAAAGCAATTAATAACATCAGTGACAGAATCAAGAGAGTGGCTAATTTATCATTATAGATTTTAATGAGGCTTATAATTTAGTAATAAATATACAATATATTCAAGAGTATAGTGTTATAAAAAGGATGATTTATCTGCTTTTAATACAAGAACTTGTATGGAAGGCAAAAGAGAAATTGCTCATATGAAAAGATAGGTATGTTCAGTGCAGGGTACATGCCAACATTTTAGTCTTCCTGATACTGAGGGAGAGAAGGAGAGGAGAAGGAAGTAGTAGAGGAAGACAGGGAAGTGGAGAAGGAAGAATGGTGAAGGTGGAAAGTGTTTCCCCTCCCCAGGTGCTGGGGGACAATGTTTGTACTTCTGTTCTTAGTATGTCTTCTAAATAAATATTCTGGTGTAAAAACTAATTGATAGCATAGTGTCTAGCACACAGTAGTCATTTAATAAATGCTTGTTCCCTGGTTGACTTAATGTTAATTAGTTAAATGGACCTGGGACACTGACTGGCAGCTACCAGTGGTGCACAAGGTAGGGAGGAGTATCGTACTTGAATGGTGGCTCAAGTCGATGGCATCAGAGAATCCATCTGACCCCTTAGGAGTACCCCTAGATTCCTGAGTGAGGAAGATTAAGTCTGCCAAGTTCTGAGAACCATGGTGGGAGTTCAGATAATGACCTTCAGAGCTTAAATAGGCTACATATGGAAAGGTAGAAAGGAAGGAAGGAAGGAAGGAACCCTTAAAGTGGGGTATCAACAATGATTTTGAAGTAACAACATGAATAATTCTTGTTTAAATTTTAAAATGATTTAAAAGTGCAAAGCACTTATCATATTTTAGCTCACCTGCACCTTGCATTAACACTAAGTTCACATATACAGTTATCATCTGCATTTTACCCAAGTATTCAAAATGGTTCTGTGATCTCATCAATTTGGAAGTTCCCTCTAATATGCAGATGGCAACCGATCCATATTTGTCCATCCTGATTAATTCTCATCTGTGTTCTCCCAAAAGTTCTCTATGAGGGGGGTCCCCCTAAGATTCTTGAAACTTATTCCTATTGTTACAACATTTTAAGAGTACCTGGGGGACATTCTGGCTCCCTGTGATGACCAGACTATCTTCTCTTTCTATCATGCAGTTCTTTGATGATATTCTTTACTCCTGTTCTTCAGATTTCCTCATCACTTATGTGTTACAGCCTGCCTATACCCAGCATGCATCTTTACTTGGGACTCTGTGATCTTCATATTTAGCTCTTGGGAGGCAGTGGTGCACTAAGTCTGCATCACCTCCAACAGGTATCTCCTCTATATCTGTTTGATCCAGACTGGCTGGTTTTACCATTTTTGTTCTCTGTGGTATGATTTATAATTCCTTGATGAGCCCTTCAGAGACTGTGAAGTCAGGGTCCAAATCAGGATGCTTCCGCTGTCCTTTATGAAGAGAAGGGTTTTTTTTATTTAATAACATTTTTTTTTTGCAAATCTTTTCCTTTTTTTCTTCAGTTCGCAGTCTTTTTTCTATTGGCATTCTCAAACGCCCTTGGGATGACTTTGCTTAGTGGGATATCCTGCCAATCTTTCTTGAGACTTATTTTACGTTGGACTTCTCTCTGCTTTATGAGACAATACTTCTCAAACAGATGAGATGTATCTCCATTTTACAGATGAGGGAACTATAGTTCATAGAAGTTAAGTATCTTACCCAGTGTCACACTAAAAGTAAGTATGAGGCAGGATTTGAACTCATCTTCCTGACTTTATCTCCAGTGTTATAACCTCAAGAAACCAAATTTGGCAGTTTTTTAAAATGATGTTTTATTTTTTCCCCAGTCAAGACAATTTTTTAACATTCTTTTTTTTGAGCTCCAAATTTTCTCTCTCCCTCTCTTACTTCTCCCTCCCTGAGACAGTGAGCAATTTGAGATATGTTATATGTGTTCAATCATGGAAAACATATTAGCATATCAGTCATATTGTGAAGACACAGATTCAAAGGAAAAATTAAAAATTACAGAAAGTGCAAAATAGTATGCTTCAATTTGTAGTTAGACTCCATCAGTTCTTTCTCTGGAGGAGGATAGCATTTTTCCTCATGAGTCCTTTGGAACTGCCTTGTGTCAATGTATCGCTGATAATAGCAATAAGGCACTCACAGCTGATCTTTTTAATAGTATTGCTGTTACTATGGACAATGTTCTCCTGGTTCTGCTCATTTCACTTTACATCATTTCCAGGTTTTTTTTCTGAAATCATCTTGCTCATCATTTCTTATATCACAGTAAAATTCCATTAAAATCATATTCCACAACTTGTTCAGCCTTTCCCCGATTGATAGGTATCTCCTCAATTCTTTGATCTCAATTCCAATTCTTTGCCACTACAATAAAAATAAAGCTGACATATATATATATATATATATATATATATATATATATATATTTATGTATGTATATATTCCCCCCACCTTTTTTATCTCTTTGGGATATAGACCTAGTAGTGTATTGTTGGGTCAAAGGGTATGCATAGTTTTATAGCCCTTTGGGTATAGTTCCAAATTGTTCTCCAGAATGGTTGGAAGAGTTCACAACTCAGTCAACAGTGCATTAATGTCCCAATTTTCCTCCATGCCCTCCACTGTTTATTACTTTCCTTTTATGTTATATTAGCCAATCTCAGAGGTGTGAAGTGGTACCTGAGAGTTATTTTAATTTCCATTTCTCTAATCAATAATTATTTAGAGCATTTTTATATGACTATAGACAACTTTGATTTCTTTGTCTGAAAACTGCCTGTTCACATCAGTTAACCATTTATCAATTGAGGAATGACTTGTATTCTTATAAATTTTCCTCAGTTCTCTATAAATGTGAGAAATGTGTCCTTTATCAGAGATGCACTGTAAAAATTATTTCCCATCTTTCTACTTTTCTTCTAATTTTGGTTATATTGGTTTTGTTTGTGCAAAATCTTTTTAAGATAATCAAAATTGTTCATTTTACATCTAGTAATACTCTCTATCTCTTCTTGGGTCATAAATTATTTCCTTCTCCGTAGAACTCACAGGCAAATTATCCTTTGCTTTCCTAATTTTTTTATGATACCACTTTTTATGTTTAAATCGTGTACCCATTTTGACCTTATCTTGTTATATGATGTAAGATGTGGGTCTATATCTGGTTTCTGCCATACTGTTTTCTAGCTTTCCTAAAAGTTTTTGTCAAATAGTGGGTTCTTGTCTAAAGAGCTGGGGGCTTTTGGTTTGTTAAACAATAGATTACTATAGGCATTTACTACTGAGTCTTCTGTACCTATTCTATTCCACTGATCCATCACCCTATTTCTTAGCCAGTGCCAGATAATTTTGATTATTACTGCTTTATAATACAGTTTGAGATCTGGTAAGGCTAAGGCACCTTTCTTCACATTTGTTTTTATTAATTCTCTTGATATTCCTGACCTTTTGTTCCTCCAGATAAATTTTGTTATGATTTTTTTCTATCTCTATAAAATAATTTTTGGTAGTTTGATTTATATGGCACTGAATAAGTAAATTAAGTTAGGTAGAATTGTCATCTTTATTTATTTGTTCAGCCTATCCATGAGCAATTAATATTTCTTCAATTGTTTAGACCTAACTTTGTTTGTGTGAAAAGTGTTTTATAATTGTGTTCATATATAGTTCCTAGGTTTGGCTTAACAGCTAGACTCCCAACTATTTTATATTGTCTACAGTTATTTTAAAAAGTATTTCTCTTTCCATATCTTGCTGCTGAACTTTGTTGGTAATATATGGAAATACTGATGGTTTATGTGCGTTTTTCATATGCCCTGCAACTTTACTAAAGCAGTTGGTTACTTAAACTAGTTTTTTGGTTGATTATCTAGGATTCTCTATGTATACCATCATGTCATCTGCAAAGAGTGATAGTTTTGTTTCCTTGTTGCTTATTCTAATTACTTTTTTCAATTTCTTTTTCTTCTCTTCTTGCTATAGCTAGCATTTCTAATGCATTTATTGAATAACAGTGGTGATAATGGACATCTTTGTTTCACCCCAATCTTATTGGGAAGAGTTTTAACTTATCCCCACTACAGATAATGCTTGCTGATGCTTTTTGATAAATACTACTTATCATTTTAAGGAAAGGAAATTTATTCCTATGCTCTCTAGTGTTTTTTAATAGGAATGGCAAAGTTTTGTTTTTGTTGTTGTTTGTTTGTTCATTTTGTTTTGTTTGTTTTATTGAAGAGGGTTTTAATTTTGAATAGTTGATTTAGGTAAATGAAAATACAGAATGGTTTCTAGGTTAGAAAATGCAAATCACCACTTACACAAGAAGGTCTTCTGAAGATTAGAAAGGGGGAAAGGAAAGGAACATATATTTCTTTATCTTTTGGCAATCTGTGTAAACATTTGATTTTCATTTATATTCAATTAGACTGCTTGTCTTATTTCAAATACAGGGCTTCCTGGTAAGTAGTCAAGTAGATCTTCGCTCGATTTAGTAAGAAACTGGCTGTTCCTACAGTTGAAAGACTGCAATTTGAAAGAATTTACAAATTTTAAGCAGATGTAATTTCACAGGTGTAGGGCAATCCTAATGAGGAAATTCCCTTCTACCAATGAGGATCTGTATCTGTTCTGCAAATATGGGTCTTAGGGAGTTTCTAGGGCACTAACAGAAAAAAAAAATCATTTACTCAGGGTCATATAGAAGTGAGAATTGAATCCATGTCTGCCCCAAATAATACTATTTTGTATTCTGAATACTACTGTAATTGAAAATAGCAAGTGTTCTGAGTGTTTTTTTTTAGATTAAATATTGCTAATTTATATTTATGCTCCATTTCCAGTTAAAAAAACAAACATAGTTCCAAGAACTTATTTTACTCATTTTTCCCATCATCCTTCTTCCAAATGTATTTATAGACCATCTAGGTTGGTAGAATGCTCAACTCAGAGATATCCTGAAGATAACTTTGCATCAATCTTTTAAGTCTGCCACATGCATGAATGTGTTAGAGAACTGAAATGAACCAATTGTACAAAGTTTGCCTAATTTAAAAATAAAGTATTTCCCACTTTTTCTATTTATGCCATGTCATTGGTAATGAATTTAAATTATTAGAATTCACATACTACCAGAGTGATTTCTTGTTCACCGTGGAAATGTTTGGGGATTTGGGGAAAAAGTTGAATGTCCATGTTATTATAATTATAATAATTGCTGTTGTTATCATGGTCATCAGGAAGAAATGAACATAGAACTCAAGTTATTTTAAAGTTTCTGATAGTTATAGAATAGAAAATCTATGGAATGGACAGTTTCCTTTCCTTTTTTTTTGTGGTGGAGGGGTGTGTGGCTGTAAATATTGTGACTTAAAAAGGGCTATTTGAGCATCTGAAAATCTACCAAGCCTACCAGATATGACTCTGATTGTTCCTACCTTTCCTCATATTAAATAGTTTGAAGAGATGCTCAACAAATAATCCCTTTCTAACTTGGTTGTTAGCATAAGAGTTTAATATATTTCAATGCAAAATCTATTAAAGTGTGTGTGGGTTTTTTGGGGGAAAAGCAAAACAAAAACCTGTTATCTTTAGTGCACAGTTAAATCACTTTATATATTCAGACAAAAATTGCATTTCTTGTATGGGATATTCTTTCTTAATTTATTTTGGGAATTTAGGCAGAAGTTAACATAAAAACACAATGGAAATTTTTGTGAGCTTTTGGAAAAATCAGATTTTTATATATAATAGAAATGGGGACATTAGGTAGTGCATCAACTTGGTAAATGATGACTGATCAGGCCTACTTACTGTGAAATAAGATTTGGCTGGTTTACTTAATTTTCAAGAGCTTGGGTAAATAGCTACCGAATTAAATTACTTCATGTTGGTTTTCTCTAGGGTGAGAAAAGCCTGCTTTGCTATGTGTAACTGAACTCCTCTGTATTGATTAGTGCTCCAGGCCCAACCTTCCCTAGTTATGCTCACTTTTAGCCCACTTACTTCTGGTCTTGAGTGCAGTTGTGAAAATATATTGGTATTGATGTGACTGCTTGCATTCTTTATAGTTGCTGTTGTTGCCAAATACAGTCCACACCCCCTTGATCATCCTCAGCCTGTGTGGTCTGTAGATAAAGTGGTTTAAAGTTCTATGGCTGGTAGTAAAATGGGGACCTGAGTAAGTGACAGCACTTCATTGAGAACATGACTGTTTTTTTGTCCCGTTGGTTAGTAACTAAGCCTAATTTAATCAAGTGCTCACATGTCAATTAACAATGGCAAATTAAGCATTCTGTCAGTGTATTCCTTGTGGTTTTGAGGTTTTGCTGCTATAAGGCTTGGAGTAAGTGGTAAGAGCATCGTTTGTGATACAGGACGGGTAAGAGAAATCTAATTTGGGAAGAATGGTTCCAAGGGAATTCAGCATTTGGCCAGCAACTGTTTTTTTTTTTTTTGTTTTGTTTTGTTTTTTTGTCTTTTGTTTCTCCAGTTTGAAACAATGCTTGTCTTAAACCAGTATGGATTGATGGTTGTATTAAAAATGAACAACTGAACTAATTTCTATCAGAAGAGTGTAGCAGCCTAAATGTTGAATTCTAATATCTAATTCTAATTCAGTTCTAATCTAATTCTAAATAATTTAATGCTTGTTACACATCCTCCAAATACTCTCTCCTCACCTCTATCTCTTGGAAGTTTTTACTCAGCACCTATGCCACTTTCTACTGGAAACATTTTCTGATTATTTTAGGTGGTTTTTGCCCCCTAAATACTTATAGTTATATCGCTCTATATAAAATAAGAGAATCGTCAGTTGGGGGCTACAAGGAACCCTAGAAGTCGTAACCCCCTTTATTTAACAGATAATGACATTGAAACCAAAAGGAAGATTAAAGAAAGGAAATGTTCGTGTTTATATGTGTGCATATATACACATATGTATAATAGATATGTACTGGCACATATACATACATACATGCATGGATATATATACATTATGTTGTTGTTCAGTTGTTTCGGTCATATCCAACTCTTTGTGACTTCATTTGGGGTTTTCTTGGCATATATACTGGAGAGGTTTACTGTTACCTTCTCCAGCTCATTTTACAGATGAAGAAACTGAGGCAAACAAGACTAAGTGACTTGCCCAGGGTCATGCAGCTACTAAATGTCTGGGACTAGATTTGAATTCATGAAAATGAGTCTTCCTTCTTCCCAGCTCCATACTCTATCCACTGTGCCACCTAGCTAGCCCACACATACACTATCCTCATCCGTGAAATTGGGATTATAAAACCTGCAGGGTTTATCAAACACCCTGGAGTTGTTGTGAAGCTCAAATTAGATGATATATGTAAAGTGTCTTGCCAGTGGTAAAGTTCTGTTGTACATAAGAATAAGACACTTAGTCCAGATGACTTCTGAGATTCCTTCCCACTCTATATCTATAATGTTATCAGTGCCTATTAGCATTTTTATTAGTAATTATCACCACCACTATCATTTCTTTCCCCAGTTTAGCCCCTCTCCCTTTGCTTATCTTCTTTCCATTTTCTCCTTCCCCATGAGCTCTTGGCAGTCCTGTATAGCAGGAGGAACACTGGATTTGGAATCAGAGGACTGCTGGGTTCAAACCCCATCTCTGACACTTATTACTGATGTGATTTAGTCAACTTACAACCTCTCTTGGCCTCAATTCCACCCTCCATAAAATGGGCTAGTTGCACCAGATGCCCTAAGGAGTCCAGTCCAAGGCTCTGTGAGCCTCTTTCCCATATCCATGATAATTGGCTTGCTACCTTATGAGTCAAGATTTTATTTTAATGTTCACATTAAATATCCTCTATTTTAGTTTTGATCTAGGTTTCTTGGTTCAATCATCTGCATATGCAGGAAATGACTCCAGTTGTTTTTCAGCCACGTCTAACTCTTTGTGACCCCATTTGGGGTTTTCTCAGCGAAGATACTGGAGTAGTTTGCCATTTTCTTCGCGCTCATCTTACAGATGATGAAACTGAGGTAAACAGTGTTAAATGACTCGCTTAAGGTCTCACAGGTGGTGTGAAGGCAGATTTGAACTCATGAAGCTGAGTCTCCCTGACTTCAGGCCCAGCACTCTATCCACTGAGCCAACTCACTGCCCTAGGAAATGGTACCGAAGGGGCAATGTAGGCTAATGGAAAGTTCAAATCATAACTCTGCTACTTGTTCAACCTGGAAATCACTTTCCCTCAATACCTTAGTATCCCCATCTGTAAAGTGAGTTCAGAGTCACCTGTGGCCAAGATCCCTTCTGTTTCTCAATTCCACGATTCCAAACAGATGGCCCCTAAGCTTCTTGTCTCCACTTGGTACAGCACTTCCTATCCACCAGTCTCTGAGAGGTCCAAACCCTCCACAATCCCCAAAGCATGTGAACACACCCACACCCACACCCCCCCACCCACACACCCACACCCACACACCTACACCCACACCCACACACACCCACACACACCCCTTTCTCTGTCTCTCTGTCTCTCTCTCTTTCTCTCTCTGTCTCTCTCTCTCTCTCTCTCTCTCTCTCTCTCTCTATCTGTCTGTCTCTGTCTCTGTTTCTGTCTCTCTGTCTTTCTGTCTGTCTGTCCATGTCTGTCTCTGTCTCTGTCTCTATTTCTCATCTCTCTCTCCCTTTCTCTCTCTCTGTCTCTCTGTCTTTGTCTCTGTCTCTGTCTTTCTCTCTCTCTCTGTCTCTCTCTCTTTCCTGGCACCTTGGTAATTCCCTAAAATATTCCATGACTTCAGATTCCTGCAGACCTTTTCCTTTGCATAATTCAAAAGGCAGGCCAACATTTTCTTCCCTCTTCTATGCACTTGGTTGAGATTGTAAATGATAAACACGTTAGAAGTGTTTGACTGTTGCTTGTGGGCAGGCCTCCTAGACAAAGAGATGTCTGTGAAGCTCTCTAGTACCTTTATTTTGAAAGCTGGTTTGACAGAGATTTTACTAGGCAATTTTTGAAGTTATTTCCAATTGCTTTTCTCCCCATGGACTTTTTTCCTTACCCTAAACTTACTTTTTTTAACAGATGCAAAAGAAATTGTTTTAAAGGCACAGATATTAGCTGGAGGGAGAGGAAAAGGCACTTTCAATAATGGATTGAAAGGAGGAGTTCATTTAACCAAAGAGTAAGTTTGGGAATTTTATGTTTTTGTCTACTAGTCCAGAAATGTCATTTGTCTCAGGACTGGGTAAAGAGGAGGGGGGTGTGGAGGGCCAAGAGGTGAAGAAGGGGAACCAAGCGACAGGAGCTATGGGTTGGGGAGGACATACACAATATACCTCTTCTTACCTTGGTTTCCCTAAAGCTATGTGGTTTGGAATCCCCTGTGACTTTGGGCAACTTACTTCCTCCTCTCTGGGTCTGTTTCCCATCTGTAAAATGAGAGGGTTGAACCTGATGATCCTTAAATCTTGAGGCTCTAAATCTATGAACATATGAGATCACCCTGCCAATCAAGGAAGAACATAACCACACTATACACGTTCTCCGTTGACAGATAGGATAGGGCTGACATGGATGGGTATGAAGGAGGGCAGGTTGTTGGCCAGGGAAAGGAGGCTTGACATTCTATGGAAATGGCTGTCCTGGGATGGCTTACATCCTCTACCATTACCATTTCCCCAGATGTCCCCTTCATCATGTGAATAGCTAGCTGTCCTCCCATTCAAGAACCCACAATGACTCTCCATTGATGATCAAATTATGCTCTAACTTCTTCTGACATAGGGAATCTGGGGCCTAGTAATCTGACCCATTTGGCTCTAACTCATCCTGCATCCCAATGTAGGCTTGGCTCTCTTCCAGCCTCCTCTGTCTTCTCATTGTCCTCTGCACATTTCTTGTTCTCTCTGTACTCCGGTCTTTTCTACTTCCCTGCCTGAATCAATGCCCTTTCCATCTTTCCTCTGTCTGTTTGATCCTTGTTCAGCTAATTCAGAGCAAGCCCATCCATCCTTCCACATGGCATTCCCTTACAATGGTTTTTATTCCCGAATTTCACATACATTAGTTTTGTTGCCCAACTTTTTCAGAGCAAAGGATGCTTTTTATATTTTTATTCCTGCCCATACAGCATGTGATCAGTAAACTCCCAGTGACTACTTGATTGAGGAGGGGAGAAATATAGCTCTATACTGTTGAAATGAGAAAACCCCAGCTCTGTGATTAATATTTTTTTTCTTCTCTTAGTCCTAAAGTTGTGGGACAGCTGGCTCAACAAATGATTGGTTATAATCTGGCAACAAAGCAAACGCCAAAGGATGGTGTGAAAGTCAACAAGGTAGTATGGATTTTTTGTGCATATCATTTTCTATGAAAATAGAAGAACAAAAGCAACAAGGAATCAGAGAATTGTAGAGTTAAAAGGTGCTTTCACTGAAGTCTCATTCAACGTGGCCTAGAAAAGCAATCCCTTTAAAAATACATCTGATACAAGTGGTCATCCAGTCTTTGTTTGAAGTCTTTGTTTGAAGTGGTCATCCAGTCTTTGCTTCTCTAATGAGAAGGAACCTGCTACTTTGGAGGTGCCGTTCCCCTTTGGGATAGCTCTTAGAGTTAAGAATTCTCCCCTTGCATTTGGCCTAAATTTGCATCTCTACAATTTCCCATGCCTTCTGGTTTTTCTTTCTGGAACCAGAATGAATAGACCTACTCTATTCTTTATGATAGACATTCAGATAATTGAAAATAGCTATCATGTCTTTAAAAGCTTCTCTTATCTAGGCCAAATATACCCAGTTTCTTTAAGCAATGCTTATATGACTTGGACTTTAGACTCCACACCAAAGGTACAGTAATGTGATGATTAGAATATTAAAGTTGGAGTCAGAAAGACCTGAGTTCAAGTTTTGCCTCGGTCAAATACTGTGTATTATCTTAGATAAGTTACCTCTCTAGGTTTCAGTTTTCTTATCTGTATAAAGAAGACTTGATGGCCTCTACAATCCCCTCCCAGCTTTAAAATTATGACCCATAATCCATGCTGGTTTCCCTTCTCTGACTTATTTCCAACTAATCAATGCCCTTTCTAACTTATATCTGAAAAAAGAGACTTTTTAATTGAGACTAATGAAAGAGTGGATCCTTACATTATACATGGGAAGTTCACATTTGAAATCCTTCATGAGAAAAGCATTTTTAGAATTCAAATTGTAAATAGCATAATAGTTTAAAAAATGTTTTTTGTAGGTATTGGGGGCTTCTATATGGGGAAACTCCTTCCACCAGTACAGATCAATTACAGTTTTTCAAGTCGGAGTCTTAGAAAGAAACCTAGAATCCTGAGTTAAATGACTTTGCCCAGGATTTGAGTCACACAACAACCAGCAGTACCAATGTGTCCACCATTTTACAGATGTGGAAACTGAAGCTCAGAAAGGTTAAGCAAATTGCTTAAGGTCTCACAGGCAATGACAGAAGCAGAATCAGACTCATCTTTGTGACTCCCTGTGCAGCACTCACTCTATCGTTGGTGCTTCTCAGTCAAAGCCCTGAGAATAGCAATGTGTTTCAGCAAACTGGAAGTGTCTATGATTGTGTATCAATAAATAAAGTCTCAGGGGAGAGGTCTTAAATTTTATTGTATCTTGGACCCCTTTGGTACTCTCGGGTGCGTGCTTATTTGCTTCTGTCCAGAACAGTGTTCTTAAATGCATAAAATAACACACTTGACGTTACAAAGGAAACCAATTATCTTAAAAGGGGAGAAGAGAACAAATATTTAGCAAGTGTCTATTATGTGCCAGGCACTTTTATAAATATTATTTCATTTGATTCTCACAACAGCTTTAGAAGATAGGTGCTATTAAAATCTTTATTTGACAGTTGTGGAAACTGAGGCAGAGGTTAAGAGACTTGTCCAGGATCACACAGTTTGTAAATATCTGAGGCCAGATTTGAGCTCAGGTTTTCCTGACTCCAGGCCCAGCACTCTATCCACTGCACCAACTAGCTTCCTCTTGAAATCTACTATTCAATATATTAAAAAAAATATGTATATTCCCCAGCCTCAGTCTTAAGAAACCTCACTTTAGAAGTACAGTCCCTAAAACTGAATTGGTGGTCTTCAAGTTTTTTCTCTAGTCATTTTTGAGATGAATGCCTCTTCTTTCTGTGTGTCCTCCCAGGGTGAAGATCTGGCCTCATCTATAGTACTTGGAGACAGTAGCTTTGTTGCTTTTTATTTTCATTTTTCATAGACAGTGTTGTAGAAGGTTCTTGACATGGCCTGAAAATCACCAACTGCTGACTAATGTACCATGAGAGTGCCTTGGCGTTGGCCCAGAGAGAGGGCAACTCGCTGGAAGGAAGTTTTAATAATGATGCCTCATTAGCCCCATCAGCCTAAGGATGCACAGACTGTGCCAAGCAGTGGATGGAACAAACAAAGAAAGCCACTTACCGTCATTTCCTGCATTTCTACCTGTCAGGGTTATTCAGTTGACAATTTGAAAGATGCTCTTTGGTGGCCCTGGCCTAACTTTTTACCACCCTATTAATCTAATAGCCCTGCTCCCTTTTAAGGGACAGAGGGACCACATCTGGGATTTCCTGGTGAGGAGTTTCCCCAGAAAACTTGGCAACTTCCCTCCACCCTTTTCAAAAATATTTCACAATTTCTTTACCAAAAAGGATGGCATTTGGGAGAACATTTTTTAAAAAATTGTAACAATTCATGTTGAGATATATATATATATATATATATATATATATATATATATATATATATATATATAAACAGAGCTCTCCTCCCTAGCTCAGAGCTAACACTTACATCATTCTCTTTGTTAAAAAAAATAAAAATCAAATGTAGCATAGAGAATCCCTAGTGAAAAATGTTCCTTTACCAATTCATTGGCATAGGGGATTCCCAGTGGATCCTTCCTTTACCAATGCAAAAGTTTTAGAGATTTGCCTGGTAACCGAGAGGTGAAGCCATTTGTCAGTGGTCACAGAGTCCCAATGTTATCATAGGTGAGACTGGACCTGAGGTCTCTTGGACTCTTGAGACTGGTTCTCTATGCATTATCCCAGACAGACTCAAAATATAGTACTTTCCAGTATACAAAGCAATTTCTGCAGAATAATCATGCATCCTAATTAGTACAAGTCTGATAATGTCTATTTGTTGTGTCATTTTTCAGTCATGTCTGGTTCTTCATGACCCATATTGGGGTTTTCTTGGCAAAGATATTGGAGTGGTTTGCCATTTCCTCCTCCAGCTCAATTTACAGATAAGGAGACTGAGGCAAACAAGGTTAAGTGACTTGCCCGGGTCACATAGCTAGAAAGTGTCTGAGGCTGGACTTGAACTCAGGAAGATTAGTCCTCCTGATTCCAGGCCCAGCACTCTAGCCACTGGGCCACCTAGCTGCCCTAATGCTCACTTTATAAATGATAAAACTCAGGGTCAGACAGATGAAAGTGGTTTGTCCAAAGTCTCATAGTTGTGAAATGCCTTGGAATTATAACTTTTTGAACGCTTGCTTCGGTATGCTATCTTGCTCCCTTTAAAAGCAGAACTCAGGGTATCATTACATAACAACCTGAGATCTGGCTACCATCTCTGTCATTCTACTTTCATTTGGCCTGGAGACATGCTCCTGAAATGTCATGGATATGTCATCCTTTTATATACTGAATCAATCTCTGTGGGCACCAGTCGTGCCACATTTAAAAGGTTCTAGGGAATGCTTTTGTGATATGACTAATCAGTTTCACTTGGTTTATTTTCTTCTTAGGCAGTTCAACAAATTAAGTGCTGCCAATATTTATTTAATGTCTACTATTTGCAAGGCATCACCTAAGAACTGTGTTGCTGGAGATTGCTACTTGATTTAATGATTCTGTTTTATGAATTTAGATTCGTGTCCACATTTTTTTCTTCAAAGAGTAAAATAATCTTATAATTAATACAGCAAGTTTGATAAATTAGCTCTCTGTCTCTCTCTCTCTGTCTCTCTCTGTCTGTCCCTCTCTGTCTCTCTCTCTGTTTCTCCCTCTCTGTCTCTATCTCTCTGTTTCTCTCCCTCTCTGTCTCTCTCTCTTTCTGTCTCTGTCTCTGTCTCTGTCTCTCTCTCTCTCTCTCTCTCTCTCCCTCCTTCCCTCCCCCCTCCATTAGGTTAGTAGTTGATAAGAGATAAATATTTGTTGAAGTGAACTGGATTAAGTGCCTACTATGTGCCAGTTAGAATCCTCTGCACTTGCTGTCTAAATATAAAAATGAAAGTTGATCTGGGGTAACAGGCCCAGAGGATTAAACCTTCCCTCCCCCTAATGCTTACTACCTTGTGACCTAAGTCAAGTCATTCACCTCTTGCGCCTCTTTCTTCATTTGTCCAATGAGAGGGTTGGCTTAGGTGGCCTCTGAGGTCTCTCCTCTTGTCATATGAAATGCTCCCTGCCCTCAAGGAGCTTTCACTCTAAAATGGCATTACATTCTAAGTAAAAGTACAATAAAAACGCTCTCAGAATTTCTAACAATTCCTGAATTCACTGGTATGAGCACAAGATCCTGATCCCCTTTGGTTGCATAGCCTTCCTCCTGTTGTTTCCAATTTTTCGTGTATGTAGCTTGCTTGGACAGGGCCATCCACCGTTGTTTCCCCATTAGACCATGAGCTCCTCAAGGGCAGGGATTGTCTTTTGCCTTAGCCCACCACTTAGCACAGTGTCTGGCACATAGTAGGTGCTTAACAAATGTTTCTTGACTGACTTAGGTCCTTATTTCTTCTATTGATAGAGAATGATAGAATAACACCCAGCCTCACACAATACTGAGGTGGAATTTAGAATGAGGCCTTCCTGACTCAGGGGCTGGCCACCTGCCCACTACATATGTTCATAGAATCCATTTTGTATCACTTAAACTTGCTGGATTTTATGGTATTTTGCTATTAAAAATGTTATGCTGGTTAGTCTAGCATGACAGCTGACCCAGAAAAGAGGGACATTACTGTTTTATTTATAGCTTAGAAGTAAAATTAAAGGTTTCTGTTGGTTTATGATTACTATAGTAACTACTTTGGTAAATACTAGAAGCCTCTTTCCTCTTGAATTTTAAAACAAGTTCCAGAATTCTTTATGGACCAATCAATTAATCATTTGTTAAATGCCTACTGTTGGTACCAGGTATTGTGGTATCAAATTCAAGTAGACATGGAATCCCTGCCAGCCATATATTGACTTAGAAAACCACAAATTCACATTACCTGTGCTGTATTGTATTTTAATTTATTTTGTCAAACATTTCCCAATTACATTTTAATCTGGTTCTTCCCAGAATTTTGCTGATGAGTTTGACACCTCTGTGCTATATGATTCGAATGCACATAAAATTAGTGAAATAATCCCTGTTCTCAAAGAATTTATAGTCTAACAGAGGACCGAAGAGGAATATATAATTATAAATAGAATAAAAATGAAGGACCAAATATCAATAAAGTCATCAAATATGGTACAGTTTGGGAGTGAGGGCACTAGTAGTGGGGCATTGGTTGTCAGGAAAGGTTTCATGGGTTAGATAATCCTTGAGTTATATCTTTTGCAAAGGAGGCGTCCTCTGTGGTGCGGGGGCTGAAGAAGGAGTACATTCTAGACACTGACCAAAGCCAGCAGGATCAAGGCTGATTTCTATAAAAGAATCCTTCTTTTGGCAGGCTAACTGGGTTTCCTACCAGTCAGATATGAGATAGGAAAAGAAAAAAAAAGATTCTACTAATGTATCTTTGGTGCTAAACTCTTGAATTAAAATAACAGCTGCTTGATAGGACTTTTTTTCTTAAGTAACAGTTTCTCAAGGAAGGAAAAAAGAAATGATTAAAGTGGGAAGGTTCCTTCAGGCAAACCAAATAACTGTCACTTTAGCAAGTTAACAGGATCAATTAGGGAGGTGAAAATGGGCATTATGCACTGTAAGAATGAAGCTTCTCAGATCCCCAGGAGCTCAGGCAACAGTATTTTGAGTCACAGAATAAAACTGTTTTTGGCCTTACAGCACATTTGTCTAGGTCTACTTTCTGAGTGGGAAAAAATGGGGTGGGGAGTAGAGATCCCATGCCCAATCAATGTTCTTCTCTTTCTAATTTGGCAGGTGATGGTTGCTGAAGCCTTGAATATTTCCAGAGAAACCTACTTGGCTGTTTTGATGGACAGATCTTGTAACGGTCCAGTGCTGGTTGGCAGCCCTCAAGGAGGGGTTGACATTGAAGAGGTGGCAGCCACTACTCCGGAACTAATTTTTAAGGTATATTTAAATTAAAGAAAATTTGTTTCTTTGATTCTATTGGGGAAAATGCCAAAAAAAAAAGCACAAATCTGCTTGTCACATCACCTCACCTACTCAGACATCTTCAATGGCTCCCTCTTTCCTCTATGTTAAAACACAAACTCCTTACTCAGGCATGAAAATTAAAAATGTGAAATGACAAGTTTTTTTGCTGCCTCTTGCTTTACATTTTAGTAATCTCCATTTAACCACTGCCTCCAATTAAACTATTTTTGATTCCCTGTCCTTTTCTCTATATAGAGACTTACTTGGATTGCATGGGCATATTTAATATAGCAGGGAAGGAGCATGGCAGAGTGGATTGAGAGGTGGCCTTGAAACAGGGAAAACCAGGTCTCTCCTCTGCCCCATTCTGGCTGTGTGACCTTGGGCAGGCTGTCAACCTCTCAGTAAATTTCTGAGACTGTTACTTGTAGGAAAGATCTGACCAGCATTGAGAGAAGAGGCTTCCTCTCTTGAAAATATCACCAGGAAAATCACAAATTTTGTCCCCATCTGAATTTTTAAAAAGTTATTATAAAAACTTAAATTGGCTATTTCTGTCTAGAATTCAAAATGAACTACTTGCTTCTTATTCTTATTGCTTCCAAGACTGCAGAGCCAGATTTATGTTGTGTTGTAAGACTTTCAAAGGCCTTTTACTCATTGTTTCATGTGATCCTCCCAAATGAGCTAAAATGAGATGAGATGCCATCTCCATCAGTGTATGCCATGGCAACGTGAGTTAAGGAGTTTTGGACTTCAGGATGTGGTGTGTGCATGTGTGTGTGTGTGTGTGTGTGTGTCTGTGCCTGTATCTGTGTCTGTGTGTGTGTATTGCTCTCAGGATCCAGGTCCACATAACATTTAAGTGGAAACATTTATTTTTCTAATTGAAAAACGATTCTTTTTAAAATATAAGGAAAGGAGATGGAGCTCTTATTTGCCCAATATAGGGAACTCCCAAGTGAAGAAGCTTTCACTGCTCATGGAGGTTGGCGCCTTGTCTGCAACCTAGAGTTTCCTAGAGCAATGAGAGGTCACGTGACTTCTCCAGGGTCACACAATCAGGATATGTTAGAGGCAAGACTTCAGCTTAGGTCTTTGTGGATGTTAGACCAGCTCTGTGGGCCTTATTGACTATTTCAAAATATATAATCTTATTTTAATATAAGCAGATAAAAGCTTTATGGGAAAATAGGTGTTTTGCCCTGTGAAAAATGATTCTCGGTGGGCATAGTTGAGCAGACCTGTAATCTAGCAAAAGCAGTCACTTAAGGCCAAGAGCTCTGAGCTGTGGTGAGCTAAGCCAACAGGGTCTAAGCATTACATTGAGCATTATATAGACTGGTTTGGAGTAGCTGGGCACCAGGTAATTTAGGCCTGGTCAGAAATGAAGTAAAGGAAATAAAACTGTGACTCTACAGATGTTATGAACATAATACTTGCCTAATAGACTGTTTTATAGAGAACTCACATAGGGCAAGTGCTCACATGGTGGTCAGAAAAAGCGATACAAGGACACTCTCAAGGTCCCTCTTAAGAACTTTGGAATTGATTGTGTGACATGGGAGATACTGGCACAGGACGACCCAGTATGGCATGCCCACATCAGAAAAGGTGCTGTGCTCTATGAACAGAGCAGAATTGACTTAGCTCAAAAGAAATGGGAGATGTACAAAGTTAGAGAATCCACCCCAAATGTTCATATGGACTGTGTGTGCCTGAACCGTGGTAGAGCATTCTGAGCTCGTATTGGTCTCATCAGCCACAGTCAGATACCTTGTAACTTGACTATAACATAGTGGTAGCATTTTGGTCCTCTTTGAGAATGAAGTACAACAACCATAACCATAATGATGATATACTTAGAGAATCCCAGAGAATCAACTAAAACACTATTTGAAATAATTAATAACTTTAGCAAAGTGTCAGGATATAAAGTAAACCCACATAAATCATTGGCATTTCTATGTATTACCAAAAAAGTCCAGCAGTAAGAAATAGAAGGAGAAATTCCATTTAAAATATGCCATGCTTTTTTTTTATTTAGTTTTCAGCATTGATTTTCACAAGAGTTTGAATTACAAATTTTCTCTCCATTTCTACCCTCCCCCCCACTCCAAGATGGCATATATTCTGGTTGCCCTGTTCCCCAGTCAGCCCTCCCTTCTGTCACCCCACTCCCCTCCCATCCCCTTTTCCCTTCCTTTCTTGTAGGGCAAGAAAAATTTCTATGCCCCATCACCTGTGTATCTTATTTTCTAGTTGTATGCAAAAACTTTTTTTTTGTTTATGAACATCTATTTTTAAAACTTTGAGTTCCAAATTCTCTCCCCTCTTCCCTTCCCACCCACCCTCCCTAAGAAGTCAAGCAATTCAACATAGGCCACATGCTTATCATTATGTATAACCCTTCCACAATACTCATGTTGTGAAAGACTAACTATATTTTGCTCCTTCCTGACCTATCCCCCTTTATTGAATTTTCTCCCTTGGCCCTGTCCCCTTTCAAAAGTGTTTGTTTTTGATTACCTCCACCCCCATCTGCCCTCCCTTCTATCATCCCCCCTTTTTTATCTTCTTCCTCCTTTTTTCCTGGGGGGTAAGATACTCAAATGAGTATGTATGGTATTCCCTCCTCAGGTCAAATTTGATGAGAGCAAGATTCACTCATTCCCCCTCACCTGCCTTCTCTTCTCTTCCTACAGAACTGCTTTGTCTTGCCACTTTTATGCAAGATAATTTACCCCATTCTATCTCTCCCTATCTCCCTCTCTCAATATATTCTTCTCTCATCCCTTAATTTGATTTTATTTCTTTTAGATATCTTCCCTTCATCTTCAACTCACCCTGTGCCCGTTCTCTCGTGCTCCCTCCCTCTCTCTCTCTCTCTGTGTATATATATATATATATATATATATATATATATATACACACACACACACACATACATACTCACATATACATATATATACATAAAGATATATATATACACATACACACTCACATATACATATATACACATAAATATATATATATATATATATATATATATATATATATATATATATATATATATATATATATATATATATATGCATATTCCCTCCAGATACCCTAATACTGAGGTCTCATGAATCATACACATCATCTTTCCATGTAGGAATGTAAACAAAACAGTTGAACTTTAGTAAGTCCCTTGCAATTTCTTTTTCTTGTTCTTTTTCTTGATTACCTTTTCATGCTCCTCTTGATTCTTGTGTTTGAAAGTCAGATTTTCTATTCAGCTCTGGTATTTTCACTGAGAAAGCTTGAAAGTCCTCTATTTTATTTAAAATCCATTTTTTGCCTTGGAGCATGATACTCAGTTTTGCTGGGTAGGTGGTTCTTGGTTTTAATCTTAGCTCCATTGACCTCCAGAATATCGTATTCCAAGCCCTTCGATCTCTTAATGTAGAAGCTGCCAGATCTTGGGTTATTCTGATTGGGTTTCCACAATACTCAAATTGTTTCTTTCTGGATGCTTGCAGTATTTTCTCCTTGATCTGGGAGCTCTGGAATTTGGCGACAATATTCCTAGGAGATTTCTTTTTGGGATCTATTTGAGGAGCCGATCGGTGGATTCTTTCAATTTCTATTTTGCCCTGTGGCTCTAGAATATCAGGGCAGTTCTCCTTGATAATTTCTTCAAAGATGATATCTAGGCTCTCTTTTTGATCATGGCTTTCAGGTAATCCAATAATTTTTAAATTATCTCTCCTGGATCTATTTTCCAGGTCAGCGGTTTTTCCAGTGAGATATTTCACATTGTTTTCCATTTTTTCATTCCTTTGGTTCTGTTTTATATCTTGATTTCTCATCAAGTCACTAGCTTCCACTTGCTCCAATCCAATTTTTAAGGTAGTATTTTCTTCAGTGGTCTTTTGGACCTCCTTTTCCATTTGGCTAATTCTGCCTTTCAAGGCATTCTTGTCCTCATTGTTTTTTTGGAGCTCTTTTGTCATTTGAGTTAGTCTATTTTTTAAAGTGTTGTTTTCTTCAGTGTATTTTTCAGTATTTTTTGGGTCTCCTTTAGCAAGTCATTGACTTGTTTTTCATGGTTTTCTCGCATCCGTTTAATTTCTTTTCCCAATTTTTCCTCTACTTCTCTAACTTGCTTTTCCAAATCCTTTTTGAGCTCTTCCATGGCCTGGAACCAGTTCATGTTTTTCTTGGAGGCTTTTGATGTAGGCTCTTTGACTTTGTTGACTTCTTTAGGCTGTATGTTTTGGTCTTCTTTGTCACCAGTGAAAGATTCCAAAGTCTGAGACTGAATCTGGGTGTGTTTTCACTGCCTGGCCATGTTCCCAGCCAACTTACTTGACCCTTGAGTTTTTCAGCGGGGTATGACTGCTTGTAGAGTAAAGAGTACATTGTTCCAAGCTTGGGGGGATGCGCTGTTAATTTCAGAGCTGTTACAGCCAGCTCTGCCACACCAGCACTCCTCCTTCCCCAAGAACCCCCAACCCAGACTGGACTTAGATCTTCAGCAGGCTCTTCACTCCTTCTCTGATCCTCCACTTAATTCCTCCCACCACGTGGGCCTGGGGCCAGAAGCAACTGCAGCTGTAGTTCTGTAACTGCCTGACCTCCTCTGCCCCCGGGGCAGTGGCTGAACCATGAACTCCTTTTTAAAGTCTGTGCCCAGCAGCTTTTCCCACTAACTTTCTCTGTTGTCTTTGGTGTTTGTGGGTTGAGAAGTCTGGCAACTGCCACAGCTCACTGATTCAGGGCGCTAGGGCCCGCTCCACCTGGCTCCTGGTCTGGTTGGTGCACGCAACCCATGCTGGGCTCTGCTCCACTCTGCTCTGCTCCCAGCTCCGTGCATGAAAGACTTCACCCAGCAACCATCCAGGCTGTCCTGGGCTGGAGCCCTGCTTTCCTCTGCTATTTTGTGGGTTCTGCAGTTCTAGAATTGGTTCAGAGCCATTTTTGTAGGTTTTTGGAGGGGCTCGGCGGGGAGCTCACACTAGTCCCTGCTTTCCAGCCACCATCTTGGCTCTGCCCCAATTCCATTGAAAATAAACGGTAATATAAAATCCTTGGGAATCCACCTGCCAAGACAAATCCAGGATCTACGTGAACACAATCACAAAACACTTCACACAAATAACAATTGGAAAAGCATTCATTGCTCATGATGAGGCCAAGCCAATATAATAAAAGTAACAGTTCTACCTAAATTAATCTACGTATTCAGTGCCACACCAATCAAACTGTCAAAAATTCTTACATAGAGTTAGAAAAAATAATAACATTATTCATCTGGAAGAACAAAAGGTCAAGAATATAAAGAGAATTAATAAAAAATGTGAAGGAAGGTGGCCTAGCTATACCAGATCTCGAACTATATTATAAAATAATCAAAACTATCTGGTACTGGCTAAGAAATGGAGTTGTGGATCAGTGGAATAGAATAGGTACACCAGATTTAGTAATAAATTACTGTAGTAATTTAGTGTTTTATAAACCCAAAGACCAAAAATGTTTGGACAAGGATTTACTATCTGACAAAAACTCATGGGAAAACTGGAAAAGAGTGTGGCAGAACCTACGTATAGACCAATATCTCACACCATATACCAAGATTAGGTGGATATGGGTACATTGTTTAGACATAAAAGGTGATACCGAAAGCAAATTAGGGGAGCACAGAATAGTTTACCTGTCATCTATGCAAGAATTTAGGACCAAACAAGAAATAGAGTTCACTACAGCATGTAAAATGGATAATTTTGATCATATAAAATCGAAAAGTTTTTACACAAACAAAAAGAATGCAATCACAATTAGAAGGAAAACAGAAAAGTGGGGTGGGGGGAGATGTTTTTAGCAAGTAGCTCTGATAAAGGCCTCATTTCTCAAATATATTGAAAATTGAGTCAAATTTATAAGAATACAAGTGATTCCCCAGTTGACAAATGGTCAAAGGATATGAACAGATAGTTTTCAGACAACGAAATCCTAGCTACATAGTCATATGAAAATATGCTCTAAATCACTATTGATTATAATAATGCAAATTAAAATAACTCTGAGGTACCACTTCGTACCAATCAGATTGGCTAATATGACAGAAGAGAAAAATGATAAATGTGGGAGGGGAGGGGGAAAAACTGGGACACTAATACACCATTTTGTTGGTATTGTGAACTGATCCACCCATTCTGTATAGCAATTTGGAACTACATCCAGAAAGCTATAGAACTGTGATCCTTTGATCCACTAATACCACTACTAGGTCCATATCCCAAAGAGATTTTTAAAAAAGGGGAAAGTATCTATTTATACAAAAATATTTATAGCAGCTCTTTTTGTGGTATTCAAGAATTTGAAATTGAAAGGATATCCATTAGTCGAGGAATGGCTGAACAAATTGTGGTATAGGATTGTAATGGAATATTATTGTGCTGTAAGAAATGACCAAAAGGATGATTTGAGAAAAACCTGGAAAGGCTTACATGAACTGATACAGATTGAAGTGAGCAGAACCAGGAGAACAGTGTACATAGTAACAACAATATTTTACAATAAACAACTGTGAATAACTCAACTATTTTCAGTACTGCAATGAACCAAGCCTATCCCAAAGGACTCTTGATGAAAATGGTATCCACCTCCAGAGAAAGAAAACATAGTGTCTAAATACAGACTGAAGCTAATATCTTCATTTTCTTTCCTTCTTTCTGGTTTTTTTTGGTTGAAGTTTTTGTTACCAAATGACTAATGTAGAAATGTTTTACATGGTTGTACATGTATAACCTATATCAAATTGTTCATTGTTTCAGGTAGGGAGGAGGAGAGAGAGGGAAAGACAATATGAAACTCAAAATTTCAAAAAATGTTAAAATTATTTCACATGTTATTGGGAACAATGTAATTGGGAAAAAATAAAATGTTATTTAAAAAGGAAGAAGAAATGAAGCAAGTCCAAGCTTAAAGTGGGACCAGGCCCAAGAGTAATCCTTGGCTTACAGCCTGGTTGAGCTAGAGAGACCCAGACTTTTTTTCCCTTAAGTTTATTTTCAAAAGATAAGCTTGCTTTACAATTTAAATACAGAACCTGATTACATATATATTTGGAATGATTAATATTACTAAATGAACTTTAATATCACTATATCAATTTACTGCTTCCTTTTTCTGTGATACTCTTCCAAACCTCTTTTTTTTCCAATTTCTCTAAATCTATTTAAATATTTCTTTTCTATTGCTATAATTACTGTGTTACCCCTCACATTCTTAAATCAGTCAACATTCCTTCAGTGGATTCTTATCCAAAATGATCTGAAAACCTCTCCCCTTTCTGGTCACTTACACTGTGAAGCTTTACAGCTTGTCAATAAATATTGATAAAATGAGATGATATTTGTAATGCATTTAGTGTAGTGCCTGACACTTAGTAGCTGCTTAATATTTGATCCTTTCCCCTTCCTTCTTTTCCTTCTTCATCCTTCCCTCCCTCCCTCCCTTCCTTCCTTCCTTCCTTCCTTCCTTCCTTCCTTCCTTCCTTCCTTCCTTCCTTCCTTCCTTCCTTCCTTCCTTCCTTCCTCTTGCTTACTGCTTCCTTCCTTCCTTTCATATTCATTATAAAGTGTATTTTTTAGAACTAAACATAGTATTCTAGGTGTGTATGAGTAGGGCAGAGCAAGACTTATCACATCTCAAGTTCTAGATGCCATGTCTTAAAAAAAACCCTTTAATATGTCAGACATCAAATGAAACAAATATATTTCCATTAATATTACATTTAAGTGAACAAATTTCAATGTATTAAATGATCAGAATTTTTTTATTCATTCCTTTGAAGTTTCCATCATGATTCTTCTTTTATCCATTTCCATTCCCTTTTCCTCCTACAATGTAACATTATGTTCCCTACTCTTTTGGTTCTTCTTTTTTCATATGTTCAAGTTTTTTTTAGCATCCTATATCGTTGTCAATCTTAATTACATTATAATATTTTTTAATATTAAAACAGCACAATGTATTTAACCGTTCTTCTCTTGTTACCTTTCTTTCCATTTTTTTTGAATTAAAAATAATGGTGCTATAAAAATCCTTCAGTAGAGCTCTCTCCCTCTCCCTCTCTCTCTCCCCCACTCTCTCTCTCCATTAAATTTCATCTTATCTTCAATACATCGTTCTAAATCATTGCAATATTTTTGAGTCCCAGTTTTGTCATGCAACATGTCAACTATCATTCTGATTTTGTTCTGTCTACAGATTTAATAAGTGCCTTTGTCCCAGACATTAATAAAATTGTTGAACAGCATAGGGCCGAAGAAGGACTTTGAGTGTTCATCCTGCCTACTAGAGTTCTCTCTCCAGTGGAAGAATTACTGTTCTTCATTTCAGTTGTCCATCCTGTTCTCAAGCTGCCTGCCTTGTCATCTACCCCATGATTCTCATTCTTTTCCCAAACTAGAGCATGAGGGACCTTGACTCATACTTTGCTGATCTCTGTGTCTACCAAAGTGTAGGATTTGATATTCACCTTGACTATATTTCATCTTCCTCTATGCAGGACACCCTTCTAACCTATTGCAATATTTCTTTTCATTCTTCACCATTGTGCCCGTGTTAGCCATTCCTCTTAATTTTGTTTCATCCACAAATTTGCCAGGCATCCCTCTTCATCGAAGAAGACTTTGTGATCATTGTCTTCCTTTTTAGATATTCAATAACCATCCCCTTAGTAATGTGTTACAGGATTTTGCCAGAAATTACAGACAACACATTAGCCTATAGATTGCAGGCTGCTGTTGTGGTAATGATTAAACAGATCAGGATATTGTCCACCTTTTCCACTCTCATGCCACCTCTTGCATTCTCCACCTCTTTCAAAACTGAATGACTATAGCTTAGCAATTCCATATGCCAATTCTTTCACAACACCAAGTTGTGGTTCATCTGGGATAGGTAACTTGATCTTATCCAAGGTAGGGAGTTGTTCTCTTCTCAACTTGATACTTATCTTGGGTTTCAATTATCTGTTGGTCATTTTCCCCCATTCTTTGCAGTCCAGAAATCATTCTCCTTTCCAGAGAAAATAGAAGCCAAATTAGGATTGTATAGCACTGCTTTCTCATCATTATCCATTGTGATTGTTCCATCTTCCTTGGTAACATTTTTATCCCTTCTTTTATCTTTTAGCTTTTTCCTGCCCTTTTTTTCTTCTTTAGAAGCATTTCTTCTATGTTCAGAATTTAATTCTTGAGAACTTCTCTTTCTAGGGATGACTTCCACTATAGAATTTCAGGCAACAGAATTCTCTCTATTTTTACTGAAACTTTTGTAACGCACTCTCCCAAAGTCTAGGGGTGGCACATGGGTGTCTGTGGCTTTTATTTCTTCCACCATCATAGATCTTACTTTGATTAGCTCCAAAGCCTAGCAACATTTCACTTCAGCAGCTAGGTCCTTTTGTTGAACAATTTGAATCTTTGAATGTTGAAATAAGCATGAAGACAAATGAAGAATTTGTTAGGTCTTCTGCTTTGCGCAAAGAAAGAATATTCCAGTAGATGTCTGGATAATGGAGGTCCTCCATCACTATTATATCATATCTCTCTACCTCAGTTGTGATTTGGTTCAAAAAGTCTTCATCTATTTTACTTTTTTTTTCATTTCAGTTAAAGTCTGGCTGATTACTCCTATAGCGGTATTGCTTCTGCTTTTCCCTGCAGTGATCTTCACTTACATATTGTCAATTATACTCCCCTTTTTATTTCTAGATCTCTCAAAATTGATTTTTTTCCATATGCAATGTCATTTTACTCTAACATCCATGCCATATATGCATACACATGTACTTTTTCACTTGTAAATCTTGCATTTTTAAATAAAAGATTTTCATTCTGAAATGTTTGTCCATGTCCAAAACCATTTTACAGTTATGAATTTTATTGCACCATTTCTCAATGGTATTCACAAAGGTAAATTTGCCTCTGTACATTAGCATCTCTAGTTCATCCTCTTTGTTAGCCATACTTTATGCTTCGGGCATATGCATATAGACATAAGGCCAGTGGGTTTGATTGTTGAATTCTCCCTTAGATGCTTCTTCTTTCTCCTTTTTTTCTTCTTCATCATATTTATTTAGTGCTTTAAGGTTTGCAAAATGTTTGCAAAACTATTTGCAAAAGAGTTTGCAAAACTAATTTGATCCTCACGACAACTTGGTGAGGTAGGTCCGATTATTATCCTCACTTTACAAATAGGGAAACTGAATCTAGGCTAGGTTATTGACGTGCCAGGGGTCATATGGTCAGTGTGTGAGGCAAGACTTGAATTCACTTCTTCCCCACTCCAGGTCCAAAGCATCAGCCCCGGTGCCAATTAGCTGCCTGTCTTCGTTGGATTCCAACTCCTGGGTTTGCTTGGACATTTCTGTTGCTATTTTTCTCCTTAGGCTGTAGCTGCTTTTCATTATGGTACTTTGGTTGATGGATCCCCAGAAGCAGTTTTTCCCTTTGTCCTTCCCCTTTCAGTTTATGCCTCTCGTGATCAGATCTGTAAGACTCAAGGCAAAAGAAGTTTCACAAATATTTTCCATTGAACCTAACAACCTCAGAAAATAAAATAAAGACTTAATAAGCTGACATCCATAATACCTCTGCAGTTAATCAGGGAGCACAATTTAAACTGCTCATTTACTATAGGGATGAGTGGAATAATGGATGAGAAAGGTAGCTTAGGTTCTTTGGAAGAATATCACCATATAAATCTAAGATCATATTAACAGTCCATGATGATGATAATTATTATGTTTAAATATTAAAGTAATGTTTAACCTATGTAGGAGAAGTGCTAAACTTAGCAGCAACATTGGGCAGGAGAACTATGCTTTGGAAGCTTTCCAAGAGATGTCATAAAAATTAACTGACTAAATATTCGTCAATGCCATCTGTATGGTAATTAAAAGTGAAAACGGGTGTCATAGTGCCTTGTCAGCATGCCACCCTGAAGAATTATATAGTTTTGGGGAGGACTGTTTCATAGATGGTATGGTAATTAAAACATACCCTATAGGCAATTCCAATAGCACCACTCTGAGAATTTGGGCAAATGGCCAGGCTTTAATTACTAAATTACTAAATATACAATGAATGCTTTTCTTTTGAAGTTGTAAATCTTTCCAACTGAATGACTTAATTCTGTTTATTCATTCCATTCTAATAGGAGGAAATTGATATATTTGAAGGACTAAAGGAAAGCCAAGCACAGAGGATGGCGGAAAATTTAGGCTTCCATGGTGCCCTGAAAACTCAGGTATGGTAGAGCAATATGGTCACGATGAGTACAGTTTATTTCTGATAACGTTGATAATTAGTTGGTCAGTTTCAGTTAATTAATTCACTTGATCTTGAACTATCCAACACAAACAGATCTAAAGAATGCATAGTGTTTTAGACTCATCTGAATAGGATGTGATGAAAACAAATGTTTCTTTTCTTCCTATGGAGAAGGCACTTAATAAAAGCTGAGTTGATGTAACAAATCTATAATATCTACGTAGGTTTTAAAAATGGTGTTATTAAGCACTCTCCCTCTGTTGTTGTTGTTAGGAGATGGGGAGCAACTGTCTATCTCTAGTAGATAAGTTCATTTGGAACACAGGAAATCCACACAGTTTGTTAATTTACGTCACTAATGGACATTTTAGATCAGCATTTATGTTATGTACCAAAGTTATATTTCTTTTTTCTAAATCTCTTGCAATCTGCCAATTTGTTGAAAAAATCCAATTTGTTTCAGTTATGCCCTTATTAGTCAGTACATATATGATGTCCAGCACCGTGCTAGGTGCTCTATGGGTATTGCTGTAGAATAAAGTTATCTGTCCCCAAAGTCCTTCCAGTCTAGCTGCAAAATGATGACATGGATAAATTAGAAAACAATTAAGTACCTGAGGGATGATTAGAGATTGGCGTGAGCTACAGTGATTGCTGGAGATATGTGAATAATGCTGTGATTAACAGCTCACCTCTAAATAGCACTTTACTAAGCATTTCTGTCGCAACTCATTGAGGTAGATAGTAGAGGCATTATAATCTCCATTTTACAGATGAAGAAACCAAGGTTCAGGGATGGTAAATGATTTGCCAGAAATGGTCACAAGCTAATATGTGTCAGAGTTGGCTTTTGATCCTAGCTCCCCTGGTTCCAAGGAAGGAGGAGGCCAGGAATAGATTTGGAGTATGAGAACAACCTGAAAAGGGGCAGGGAAGGTGTTCCCAGGCAAAGTATGGAGCATGCGGCAAGGTAAGGAGGCAGGAATGAATAAGCTATGACATAGAAAGCAGGAACACTGAGCTAGGACAATAGAAGAACCATCTAGGCCTTGTCCAGACTCTTGTGAGTGCCCTCTCAGCCCCTTCCATTCTGTTTTCTGATGTGAGAACCATTATTCCAGTCATGTGATCTCTCCTTCAGGGCTCTGTTATCATCATCCCCAGGTGTACTGATACCCTGCTATCAAAAGAAACTGGGGTGGGGGGGGGGCTGGTATCATATGACCTCTGACCTGGAAGCATTAGAGAAACGAGCACTTCTGCTGCTGCTGCCAATGATAATAGCCTTTTTACAGCTCTAATGGGTTTATGAACTTAAAAGGCCTCTACCTATGTTATCTTATTTGATCCCGTGATGTTATCCCCATTTCACACTGAGGAAATTGAGGCTCAGAGAAGATGCATATCTTGCCAGCATGTTAAAGCTAGTAAATAATGAAGGCAAGATTTGAGCTTAGGCCTTCCCGACTCCAAGTTCAACACCCTCTTCACGGTGCCACCTTGCTGCCTGTGAGGCCATAGCAAGAGAGAAAAAGGTGAACAAGCATTTATTAAGCACCTTTTGTGTGCCAGGCACCGTGCTAAGAGCTTTGCAAATATCTCATTTGATCGTCACAGCCACCCTATGAGGTAGGCGCCATTATTATCCCCATTTTACACTTGGGGAAACTGAGCCAAACAAAGGTTTACTGACTTATGCAAGGTCACACGAGTAGTAAGTGCCTGAGGTCAGACTTGAACTCAACTCTTCCTGCCTCTACCTACCTACCTCATGCCAGCTTTCACTAAGCTCTAGTACCCACTTTTGCCAAATTTGCATGATGAAGTCGCACCCTAGGGACAACCCCACTGCCCCAGGAATCGGTTCCTAGACAAATCACCCTGGGCACTGCTACACACTCTCACAGTTTCCACGTAGTTGCGTCGCTCTCCACTGGTCTTTCCCTCCTGTCACAGTCTCGTGCTCTGATTGCTTTTCCTCATTAGTTTCTTCCCGCTCTCTGAATCATTAGTCAGTCGGTCAACCAACAAGTATTTTTATTGGCCCCGTGCTTTGTCACAAACACCTAAAGGCAGCATCTCCCACTGTCATGGGCATTAAGCAAACATAGTGAAGCCCTGTATAGCCTGGGGAGGAATTATCAACTACAGGCAGCTGAAAACTATCTTCACCTCACACATACAGCTGACACCCCCAGAGTCAAGCACCACTTTCTAAAAAAAAATTTAACCATCTGAAGATGGGATCAGAATGCCTCAGTTTATATATCATTTACTTAGCTGTGTGACCTTAGATGAGTAATTTCTCCTCACCGAATCTCAGTATCCTCTAACGTAAAAGCGTGGAGATGATATTTGAACTTGTGTCTTTCTGACTGGGCCTCTCTTCCTTTCCCCTCCTTTATACATGCACATTTGTGCATATGTATACACATATACATATGCACACATATCTTAGTTTGGTATAATGCTATGTTAGCTATATACTATGTTGGCTATATGTAAGTTTTTAAATTCTTCTCATGACTCTAATTTGACATTTTAGCCTTCCCAATCAAAAAAAGAAAGCATGCCATTTCTAATGGGAAATTACTGAATATGTTTCTCAGATTAAGATTCAATACCATAAATATTTGTTAAGAAAAAAGTAAAAGTCAAGAAAGGCTCTGGTAGAACTGGCATTTTGGCCTTCTGTACTCACTTCTCAATTGTCAACTACGTTATTAATTTCTGAAAACATATGCTGCATTAAATTAGTAACATGTGCCTTCAGAATTTAGTCCAGTGAAGGATTTGAGGGGTCAAAGCAATACAAGGCCACCCAACTCCCCTGAGGGCTGTTCATACATATGGTTATCTTTGAAAGAGCCTTTCATTTCAGTGGGATAGAAACATGATATATCAGAGGGTTTGTAGTCTCCTTTTAAGAGCATGCTTATAAAGTGTTTAAGAAATTTCCCCACTCAGAAGCAAGTTTGTGAACCCCAAAAGTTGCTTCTGTTTGACTCCAAAGATGCTGTGACAAAATCTCCCTCTCCCTCCCCCCTCCCTCCCTCTCTCTCTCTCTCTCTCACTGTCTATTTATCTATCCATCCATCCGTCTATCTGTCCATATCTGTCCACCTGTCTAGCTATCCATCTGTCTATACATCTCTTTATTGATATAAATATAAAGCATGGTGATATTCACACCGCTACAGCATTTTCATTTGACGATCATCAAAAATCACAAAAGGCCTTGTCAAAACATCCTGCTGATGTGTGAATACAATTCAATCCAACAAACACTTATTAAATACCAGTGCTTTTCAGAGCAAACCAATGCCTCAGAAGGTAAAAAGCTCAATGAGTCTTAGCCCAGCCCTTTTTCTTATGAAGCTTACAATCTAGTGGTACATGCAGTGAAGTTTCCTTATGAAAAGATTTCACTGGAGAAAGCACTCTCTCCCCAAGGTCAAAGTTCAAATTCTACTACTGATGGTTAGTACTTCTGTGATCTTGGATGAGCTCCTCCCACCCCCACACTGCACCTCCGTTTCTTGATGAAAATCAAATGAATCAAAATAGAAGACGTTGACTATCCCTTCCCACTCTAGAACTCTGATCCCCCGATCTCTAAAATGACTGTGTTGGTCTGTGAATTGCCTATAAGGCCCTTTTCACTCCAGATCTCTTCTCCTCTGATCTTCTGCTAATAGTTTGCACCGAGTTTTCAGGCTTGAAAATTTTAAATAATAAGCCCTATTGACAATGATACAGCAATTTAAACAAAATATATGGTCTTCTGTGAAGAAAATAAAAATGCTCAATGATATTAAAGTTGATGATATTTCTGAGTATTTTCCTAAAGTTTCTTAGGCCTTGCAGATGCATGTTGTAAATGCCATCTCTGGCAGTGTCTCTAATCACAAATTCCCATTGTTGGAAGGGATCTTAGTAGCCAATGGGTGCCCTCCCAAGAATCCTCTCTACACCATGGTCAATGTGTGGCCATCCAACTTTTGCTTGAAAATCTCTAAGGAGACTTATCTCCTTATTATCTCCTGAGGCATCCTATTTCACTTTTAGATGGTTCTAATTGCGAAAGTAGTTCTTCCTTACATTAAGACTAAATGTACCCACCTCTAAAGTTTCCACCCACTGTTGGTGCACTCTGGGGCCAAGCAGAAAAGTCAGAATCCTCCTCCATGAATTCTTCAGGTATTTGAAGCCAGCTGTGCCCCTCCCAGACCTGCCACATTCCAAGTCTTCTCTTTTCAAAGGTAAAAATCCTTTCCTTTAACTAATCTTCATGGGGCATGAGGAGGAAAAGGAATTGAGCATGACAGTGAGATCCCTGCTTTCTTAAAAATAAAATCGGAACTCACAGAATGAATGACTTGGTTGTTCAACCATCTAGTCCTTTACCATGCAGGAAAGGAATGTCTGCCCAGGGCTAGGGATGTAGCTGGCACAAACTCCAATGACTTCCATTACTTCCTGCTTTCAAAGCTGCTGGTTGGGAAGTTGGGATGATCAGTCCTGACAACTAGGTGTGATCCTTTATAAGAACCAAGAGAAGACTACAAGGGAACAAAAGGAGGCAAAGAGGGTACTCGAATGGCAGTGAGCATGAAAAGATGCCACAAAAAGTTATGCAAGCCAAGCATCTTATTCTATTTCATCATAAGCTTTGATCACGTTAGCGTAGTTGAGGGTAAGGGGATGGGGAGGGTAAAGTGGCTCACAGTAGCCCTTTAATAGACTTCTTCTGTATAGATGTCACCGAAAAGCCGCTTTTTCAGCTTCATTTTGGAAAAAAACAGGAAAATTCCCGGGGCTCTTACTTTCCTTCCTGGTAACAGCTTCTAATAAACATTAGATAATTGATTTTATTTTGTCTTCCCAGATTATGGGCTTGGATTGATGAGCTTAATTACTGTGGCTTTTTATATTAAAAATTATTTTGATTCCAGCATACTACAGAAAACACAATCATTATAAACTCTGAAAATCGTGTTTACCTTTGCTCGAATTGAGCTTGTTTACATTGGTGATTACCGCTCATACTGTGGCATAATCCAGTTAATAGGACATGATAATTTACACAGAGCTTAATAGCACTCTGAGAGTATTGTGAAAATATTGTATTTTTTATAGCGGTCTGGTTTTGTGTTTGAAAGAAGTTTTGCTAATTCCTCTTAATGAATAGCAGTTGATAGTCAAATTGTCATTCTGGTTTGTGTCCCTCCAGATAACCTTACATAAAACAGAGATGTAACTTTCTATTTTTAATGTTTCATTACCAGAACAAAATGCATTTTCTTTCACTTTTTGAGGGCTAATTCCATCTCACTTGATCACATTTAGGCTGCAGATCAAATTAAGAAGCTCTATAATCTCTTCCTGAAAATTGATGCTACTCAGGTTGAAGTGAATCCCTTTGGTGAAACTCCAGAAGGACAAGGTAAAAAATTAGAGAAAACAAATGAATGCATTCAAATTCTTTATTTATGCAGAGTATAAATTAAATTGCATGGAAGACTGTAGCAACAGCTTTGCATTAATTTGATTTTGTAATTTAATTTCTGCCATAGTCACAAACACTCCCATGATGGAATTTAACATTTCAATCCTTTTGGTTTGTTAGCATCCAAATACTAAGCATTGGATCAGGTGCTTGAATTACTTAGAAACATCATCCTTTTCTCTCTTCCTCTAGACATTTGTTTGTTATGACACAAATGTAGTTGAGAACCAAGAAGAGCTAACTGTAGCTCTCGCCTGTCAAACCTAGTTTGTCCAGATATTTTTGGTTTTGGAGACTAAGTCTCTACTCTTATCCAGACTGGAAATGCAGTGGTCACTCATGGGCCTAATCCCACTACTGTAGCATGGGAACCTTGATGTCAGATGGATAAACAGTATCTCCCTGTAATGTCTGGAGTTCCACGGGCTGGGGAATCCTGAACCTCTCCTGTAACTGTGGAGTGTTCTTGATACCAAAGGGAAAGGCCAAAGATCTCCAGATTGATTATAGGTTGTAGTTTAATCAATCATTATGAATACTTATAAAACAGGGCAATCTTCAGTCTATGGCAGTGCCCAGACAAACCAGTGGATCCCCACAAAAGAACCCCCAAAATCCCTTTGGTAATTATAGAAAACAGACAAAGGGAGGAGTTCGAGAGTGCATCACTACTGATTGGTGATGATTTTTGGTTTTCTTCTTAGTAATGGGCTTACATGTTAAGTCAATGTTATGCCCAAACATAAGTTTGTGTATTGATCATGTACCAGCAACATATAGGTCACAATATTCTTGTTATGGCTTTCTTAGGCCATAGTACCTAAGTTTTGACTCAGTGTCTAAATTATGATTCAGTTTCTAAATTATGACTTTTGACAGGTCGCCATGTCCCAGCTTCTGCCTTTCACAGAATTTAAGTTTTTATGACTTTTCACTTATTACTGTATTTTATGGCTTTTCTCCAATCAGGACCCCATGCTCCCCTAAAGGAACTAGTATTTGAGGGGAGAGAAGATGTGTCCAAATAATTACAATATTAATTAGAATGTGGTCAGTATATGGGAGAGTTACAGAATACTATGACAGAGTTAAGGAAGAAGAGATTTCTGATAATGGAAAATAAGGTGTGTTTCATGGAGGGGGTGGTACCTGATGTAGATATTGAAGAATGTATAGAGTTATAACAGGTGGAAATTGGGGGAGAACACTTAAGGCACAGATTACATGGGTGAAAGCAAAGAGATTGGAATGTATAATATGTGAATGGCTGTAACCGACAATATGTGAAATGGGGAGTAACACGAGAAAAGATCTGTAGAGCATAGATTGGGGAAGGTTTAGAATTCAGCTAAAAAAAAAGTTGGGATTAATGAAATTCATGTATGGAAAAGTCTGAGAATAATAGTTGGTTTTGTGTTTTGTTGCTCCGAGAAGTGTCCACAAAACCTTGCACCTAGTACATCATCCTCTTTTCTTCACAAATATCATTCGTGGAAGTCCATTGTTTGTAACGGTTGCCATGTTTGTGATGGTTCTGGGGCTTCCAGTAAAGTTGTGTTTATAATCTCTTGACAGCAGAAACCAGTAACACTTTGTGATGATTTCTGTTTATTTTTTATTTGGGGTAAATATTCATTATCTGAATGCTAATGAAATCTAAACAAAAAAGAAGAGACGTTCAATATTACAATTTAGACAAATCCTTGTATAAACATGCCCAACCCCCTTTAAAAGAATCAAATTGTTATTATAAGATTAACAAGCCCTATGTATTTTTTTAACCTCAAAGCTGGAAAATCTCCATCAAAAAGAACTTATGTACATGTCCTAGTCCACTCTTCTTCCCCTACTAAATTGTAAGGTCCCTGAGGGAAGGACCTGTAAATGCTTACTAGATTTGTTGGATTGGATAAAGGCCTGATTTCCCCAGTTGTTAGGGCTCATATAATTGCCCTACAATTTCTCTATTTTGCATACATCTCATGAGAAGCACCATGGCCTACTGTATAGAGAGCTGGCCTCGGAGCTAGTACCACTGGTTTCAAGTCCCACTTCTGACACCTTCTACCTATGTGCCCCTGGGTAGGTTACTTAGCATTTTACGTACTCTAGACAGCTCTCCAGGATTCTAAATCGCAGAGATAGTATTGCTCTGCATTGGTGAAGGGAATTTCTCTCTGGGAGATCCCTATTTCAATGAACTCAAAGATCCAATCTCTGGCCCTATTGATTTTATATTTACTTATCTGTGTGCATTTTGTTTCTCCCCAGGCAGATATAAACTCCTTGAAGACAGGGACTATTTTGTTCGAGTCTTGTTTTTCTAGCACCTAGCAGTATGCCTGGCACATAGGAGATGATGAATGAATATTTGTTTAATTGAGTTGAAGCCTGTGATGCTCTTTATTCAGATCCTTAGCAATTCAACAAAATCCATTATAGGAAAATAGATAGTGAAAAAAGCAAAACTTCCAATGCCTATGTTAACATTCCAATGATTTACCATTTTAAAATATTAAGAGTAAAATTCTTTGTCCCTATCATGAGTTTACTAGGGCATAATACATCAAAAGACAAGTCTAGTGTGATTTTTAAAAATAAAATTATCTATAGCTATTAATTTGCTCATTGTACCATAAAAGTCCAGCTATTGAATTATAATCACAATTAAATGAATGTATTGGTTTATAACTCTAATGAACAATAGTGAAGTTAAACCAAATTAGGAAAGTAGTGATTAATGACTGAATGGATAAATTTTTCATCATCTTCAGGGTACTGCCATTCTCAAGGAAACGTTTTACTTAGTAACTGCAACAAACATCCATTTCAACTTAGCAAAGTGAACAGCACCCACTGAGAATTTTAGTTTCCCAGTGAATGTTTCCATTCATATCAGCAATTAGGAAGCATGTGACCTTTGGCAGCTCATCTTTCAGCTTGTTGGTTTGGGGATTAGTTTTTAAGTAAGAATTTTTAAAGATATTTCGAATCCACCCCTGGCCTTCTCTGCTCATGCCCCTCCCATCTCCCCACTCCCACCTCAATCCAAGTTCACTGGAAGCAACTGCTTTGGCACAGTACCTATGTGGAGGAAAGGTTATGTTGATTCTTTTTTTAGAATCACAGACTCTTTGATTTGGAAGGAATGTAAGAGGTCACTTTGCTCAACCCCCTGCTCTGTATGTGAATAATTTTTGTAGGAAAAAAAAATATATATATGTGTACATATATATGTATATGTGTGTGTGTGTGTGTGTGTGTGTATATATGTCCATATATGTGTGTGTGTATGTATATATGTGTGTGTATGTATATATATATATATATATATATATATATTTCACGGAAAATCACTGGGCAAATCTTTCAGCTATTCCGGCATTTGACAACTTCTGGATAGCACCACCCCCACCTTGCCACTGCTTTCTTTCAGTTAGTTGTTCAGTTTGAACAAATATGAACTAGTGAGTGTAGCTGAGTGTGTTAGGGCCAACAAGACAGTATATCAGAAAGATTCAAGCAGGTTCAAAGACAACTTCTTTTGTTGATGACCTGTGTCACCTTGAGCAAGTGACTTGAGCTCTTTGACCTCAGGCTCCTCATTTCTAAAATGAGGGGGTGGGTTAGATGGCCTCCAGGGACTATTCTAGCTCTAGGTCTCTGATCCTCTGAACAGCTAAGACACCAGTCCACTTGCCTGGCTGAGGATGATGCTTGTGGCATGCAGGGAGACCTACACTTCCAGGCACTGGGTTCAAATTATACTAGCATTCATCTGTATTAGGCTGGGCCACTCACTTCCCATCCCTGACCTGAAGCATCCTTATCTGTAAGATTAGCCACAAAAATATCAATACTAAGAGTTGTTACTTACATAGGGCTTACGACTACAAAACTTATCACGTGCATGCTCTCATCCAAAACCCCATTAGGCAGGTCATAATCAGAGAGCTAGAAGAAACCTCAGAGAGCATCTCCAGTGCAACCTCATTTGCAGATAAGGAAACTCAGGGATGGCTTGTGAGTGGCCCAAGGAAACTCAAGTAATTGGTAGTAGAAGGATTTGAACCCAGGTCCTCTGGACCCAGAACCAGTGCTCAATCCACTGTGTTAGCCTTTTTATGTCTTCTGACTTTAGGTCAGCTAAGTGGGACAGTGTATAAAGTGCTGAACTTGGTATCAAGAAGACCTGGGTTCAAATCTGCCTTCAGATACTTATTAGCCATGTGACTTTTGTCTGCCTCATCTGTAAAATGAAATAACACCTATTTTCCATGGTTATTGTGAAGATAAAATGAGTTAATATTTGTTTGGCAAACCTTTAAGTGCTAGATAAATGTTAGCAATTATGATCATCATCATTATTATTATATATGCCCTTTCCTAACGAGATTCAATGCTTACAATGAGTCATTACCATCTAAAATGCATATTGCTGATTTGGGCAGCTAGATAATCAAGTGCCTAGACCATTGGACCTGGAATCAGAAATCCTTGAGTTCAAATCCAGTCTCAGACACTTATTAATTGTGTGACCCTGGGCCAATCACTTAGCCTCAGTTTCTTCAGCTGCAAAATGGGTGATAATAGTGCCTATCTGGCAGCATTGTTGGGAAGATTGAATGAGGTATTTGTAAAGTGCTTAGCACAGTGCCTGGAACATAATAATACGTGATAAACAATGCTTATTATCTTCTCTTCCCCTCCTAATATGCTCCAAAGCCTTATCCTGGTGTGGCGATGACTAAGTTACATAAATTAAGTCCATATAAATGTAAGCTCTGACCTATTCTACCAACTCTCCCTCTCAGTGATCTGAGTGTAAGTCTGATGATAGCCTGTATCTATCAACTGAAAATCAGACTAGCTCAATTTGGTCAAATTTGTTCTTCACTCATTCATTTCTCATTCACCTCCATGCATGACAACTATTGAAGACCAACTACTAAGGTTTGGGTAGGATGTGATCTTCATCTATGAAAGAATTTCATCAATTCTAGAGTGAGAACAGGAATCATCTGAAATATTGAAGTCTTTGAGAATAACTAAGAAAATTATGCTCTTCCACATATTTGGGATTACTTCTCAGTATTTCTGTGTCATAATTCTGTGTAGGAGGAAAAGGGATTGAACTCACAAGTTCATCAAGACAGGAGCCTCTTAGTTAAGTCAACAAGCATTTATTAAGCACCTACTGTGTGCCTGGCAGCATGCTAAGAACTAAAGATACAAAGAAAAGTGAAAACAGTTCCTGCCCTCAGGGAGCTCACAACGTATTGGATATCTTGGTGATGAACTTCCCCTGCCAATGTGTCTATGTCTTTGCAGCCTGTGGGCAGTGAGACGTTAAGTGACTTGCCCAGAGTTGCATTGTCAATCAGAGTTAAGAAGCAGGGCTTGAACGATGTTCTGTGGTTCTGTGGCTAGCTCTCTACCTACTGGGCAATGCCGCCTCCCACAAGAAGTAGGTCTTATTATGAAGTGGAACTTCAGAAGGGTGGCATTAATCTTGGATAGGACATGGCACAAGGCAATTCTTGCTGTCACAAAGTTCCTGAAATCTGGAGGGTGATATTGGATTCTATTTCATTTCTTTCTCTCTCTAGCCAGTGGATTTCATAGCTTGGCTCTTTTTTTCTTGATATCTAAGACTCCCTTCATCAATTGCAGTCCAGACTCCTCCAATGTGTTTGATAGCTAAGACCCAATTTCAAACAGTGGGCCTTTGGCCAAGCTTCTTTGGAAATGAACCCTGGCTGATTCAAAGTTAATCAGCAAATCAGTTTCAACTGCTTAAAATTCATTTCCCTAAATAACTGTACTGTTGCTTGATGTTTGTGGGAAGCCATGTTTTTGGTGGGCGTTTGCTTTTTTTTTTCTTCTTACGTAAAAACCAAATTTCCAAGAATATTTTCAGCTCCCTCCTGTGTCTGTCTATTTTCACATCTACTAAGAGAATATTCAGAAAATTACACAAATACTGGAACAGTAGCATTGGGAGGAGGATGGGAGGAGGGAGAGACTAATTTGAAAGTGTCCAGATTTCATTTTTTTCTTGGCAGTGTACCTTTGAATAGCATATTATAATTATTTATCACAAATCGAATGTGGTATACAGCTTGAAGACATTTTGTTTTTCAAAACTAATTGCAACAGGTTTGCATCATCATGTTTTTTTAATGTTTCATTTTTGTATGAGTTTCTTCTCTTAAATGTATTTTTCCTTAGCTTAATTCTGAAGCACATTCAATTAAGCTTTGCAGGTCAAAGGCCACCAGCTGTCAGTCATGTTCTCTATCAAGGCAGTTGAATTAGCATGCCACTAACAAAAAACCACAAAACACCCCATGAACACAAGTACCAAGGCTTTCTTTGATACTTGTTCAGAAGGAAAATTCATTTGTACAATCTATCAAGCATGTAACAATACCCTTTTGATGGTGAAAATTGTTTTATAAATATTAATGGGTGTTTTTTCCCGTAGTACTTTGTACTAGGCATGGTCTTTGAGAAAGATGAATTTTCTGTAGAACTAAGATTCCATAATGTGAAAATGAAAATTTGCATTTCTGAGATGAGCTCCACACCTCCTCAAATGCATTCTATGACAGCTGCTGGTTGTCTTATTAAATGAGAAAAATTGAATAATGGAAGATATTTAATTGGTACATTGTTGACCATTTGTTGTTTGGTCGATGAGTCACATCTAACTCTCCATGACCCCATTTGGGGTTTTCTTGGTAAAGATACTGGAGTGGTTTGCAATTTCCTTCAACAGCTCATTTTCCAAATGAAGAACTGAAGCAAATAGGGTGAAATGACTTACCCAGGGTCACGCAGCTAGTAAGTTCTGGAGGCAGGATTTAAATTTGGGTCCTCCTAATTCCAGGGCCAGCACTCTAGCCACTGCACTACCTCGCTGCCCTTGTTAACCATAGGATCATAGATTTAGAGCCAGAACAGAATTTAGAAGCCACAGAGTCTCAGGCTCTCTTGGCAGAATTTGAACTAAGGTCTTCCTGACTCTAGATGTAGCACTCCTCTACATCTAGAGTACTGGGTCCAAGTTGTGAAGATGTGAGTTCAAATCTGGCCTCAGACCAGGTGTGTGACCCTGGGAAAGTCATTTACTTTCTGCCTGTTTCATTTCCTCATCTGTAGAATGGAGATATTAGTAGTTACTACCTCCTGTGGTTGTCGTGAGGATAAACGATATATTTGTTAATTACAGAATAAATACTACCTATTGATAGCATTATTATTATGATATAAAACCAGAGGTGGGTAACTACCTAAATGACGTGATTGGAAGGATCCGTAAGCTTCTCTAAGCCTTGTCCAAATACAATTTTCCAGTCAACCTGCCGCTGTGGGGATAATTTAGTACTTTGTAGTTTACCTTAGTCATCATTCACGCATCAAGCAACTATTAGGCACTTGCTGTATGCCAGGCACTCTGCTAGGAGCTAGGCCTACAAAGACAAAACCACAATATTTCCTGCCCTCAAGAAGCATGTATTCTCCTGAGGTGGGTGCTTAGGGGTAGGTGGAGAGGGTTCTACCTAAAAGGAGGGGCACAGTCCTTAGCCATAAGTGACTTAGGGGGATACATGGTGGCATTGAAGGAGTTCTGGGCAACAGAAATCAGGAAATTTAGAAGAAGGGTATCTTTTTGGGAAGGACAATAAGTTTACGTTTTAACATGTTGGTTTTGAGATAGCTCTAGGGTTTCCAAGACAAGGAAGATTAAGTATTTGGGACAATATATGAATCTATTGAGTAGGATAATCAGAGAAGGCTTCAAAGAGGAAGTAGGATTTGAGTTGGACCTGAAGAGAACTAGATAACTATTGTTGGCTTAGAAGAATATGAAAGGGCAATTGAAGACGAGGCCTGCTAAAGGAGGAAAACATCAATTGTGTCAGAGGGCTATTTTCGCTACTCACCTGAAATAATTAACTTAGCTTTCTTCACAGAGTTCTTAAACTTGCTCACTCAGAGACTCCCTTAGGCTTTCAGGGGAGTAAGTAAGATCTTCATTCAGGAAAGTAGGAAGAATCTTACAGTCAGCCAACAAACATATATTAGGTACTTGTAGCATGCCAGGCAGGCACTGTGTCAGAAGACCTGAGTTTTAATCCTGCCTCTAATAGTGGCCACCTGTGCGAACTTTGGGCCAATCACAATTTTCTTATCTGTAAAATGAGAGGCTTGGACTAGACGGCCCCTCTGAACTTTTTTGCAGCTCTACGATTGAAAATATATATACATATATATATGTGTGTGTGTGTGTGTGTATAAACTTAACATTTAGTCAAAGTTTCATGCATACAACCAATCAAATACAGAGCCATGACTATTTACACTGAAGCGATTCTCTTCCCCTTTCCCCTCTCCACACCATAAAGGATATTGATTTTGTTGAAATTCAGAGATTTTTGTGGAGTTCAGTTGAACTAGACTCTTATATAATAAGGTTTCCTTATACTGAGTAGGAAAGGAATAGAAAATATTTTACTTACCAACTCCCTATATTAACCAATATATTAACTAATATATTAACCAATATTAACCAATATCTTCAAATTTTTAGGTTAAGCTTACATTTTTCTTGGTGCTCTCTCTGTCTCTCTGTCTCTTTCTCTGTGTCTCTCTGTCTCTGTCTCCGTCTCTCTCTCTCTGTCTCTCTCTCTCTCTCTCTCTCTCTCTCTCTCTCTCTGTCTCTCTCTGTCTCTCTCTCTGTCTCTCTCTGTCTGTCTCTCTCTCTCTCTCTCTCTCTCTCTCTCTCTCTCTCTGTCTCTGTCTCTCTCTCTCTCTCTCTCTCTCTCTCTCAACAATGTTCTTGCAGTCCCCCTTGGAACTCCCACAGAGGAGCCCATTTTGAAAATCTGATCTTGCAAGCACTGAGTGTTGGGTCTAGATATGGAAATCTGCATCTCACTCATTCATCATGAGCTATTTTAGGCAGCCGCTAATGACAATTTTTTGAAGGGCAAAAACCAGTCTGAACTTTTTTGATTTACTGGTTTATTGATTGTGAACAAAAATTCTTTGATTGGAAACTCATCAATCAGGAAGTCAACTTGATAGTATTTGCATATTTACTTTGAACACGTGGGTTTCAGCCATCTAACACATGAGTAACTGAGGAGCTAAATTTACTAATAAGTTAATTAAAACATATTATATACCTAGAAAGAAGTTCCTCTTCTATTGATCATTATAATAGTGATTAACTGCTGGGAAAATACTAGTGCAACAAGGAGAATGCTAGAAAATGCCTTTGGTGATGGCAAGAGTCCACCATTAAGATTATAAAATGCAGAAGGTAATTACCACCTTATTTTCTGGATATATTCACATTTGTGTGGGCAAGTAAGTTGGACATTTAATGGTAGGGCTTATAGACTTAAAGCATCATTTACTGCTAGGAAACATTTCCCCTTGTCAACCATTGCTACATTCAGTCATTTGTGATTTCTCTTATGTGAATGTATATGTATATATGCATGCATATGTATGAATGTGTATACACAATGACAATTTTTACATAATTACTTAATGGATTCCTTCTTCAAAATCTCATGTGACCATGAATGTGTGTGATGTATAAATCATATAACAGAGTCAATGATCTTGGGGCCATATGTTTAGGGGGTTCATAAATGAACCTCTGGCTTTTCTGACCTTTCCTGTCTTCATATACCTTACCTCCATGAACTCTGGCTTCCAATGACACAGGGCTTCTCACTGTTTATCAGTCAGAAGACTCTATCTCTTGACTTCAGGTGTTTTCATTGGTTGTTCCCTATGCTGATAATACTGTCCCTCCTTGTCTCTGCCTCCTGGTTTCCCTGACTTCCCTCAAGTCTCTGCTAAAATACCACCTTCTACAGAAAGCTTTTCCCAGGCATCTTTAATCTTAGTGTCTTCTCTCTACAATTATCTCTGATTTATCTTGTCTTTATCTAGTCTATACAAAATGTTAGCCTGTGGTCTCTCCTAGTAAACTCTGAGATTCTTGAGAACAGGGGCTGGGTTTATTTGTTTTGCACATACACACAGGCATATATTATTATATATTATATGTGAAATAAAGACACATTACATATATGTGTGTATGTGAATATATACATATATGTATATATACATATATACTCCATGCCTTTATTATACATAGATATGCGTGTGTGCATGTGTATACGTGAGTACTCACAGTGCTCAGCTCAGGGCCTGTAACATAGTAGAGATGCAATAAGAACTTGTTGACTTGATGTAATTCCCAAAGCCGGCTAATCTAATCCAATCAAGCCCCTTCATTTTATTTTTTTTTTTGATTTTCCAAAATTTTTGTTTCTTTTTTTAAAATTTATTTATTTAACATATTTAGTTTTCAGCATTGATTTTCACAAGAGTTTGAATTACAAATTTTCTCCCCATTTCCACCTTTCCCCCCACTCCAAGATGACATATATTCTGGCTACCCTGTTCCCCATTCAGCCCTCCCCTCTGTCACCCCACTCCCCTCCCATCCCCTTTTCCCTTCCTTTCTTGTAGGGCAAGATAAATTTCTACTCCCCATTCCCTGTGTATCTTATTTTCTAGTTGCATGTGAAAACTTTTTTTTTGTTTTTGAACATCTGTTTTTAAAACTTTGAGTTCCAAATTCCCTTCCCACCCACCCTCCCTAAGAAGTCAAGCAATTCAACCTAGGCCACATGTGTATCATTATGTATAACCCTTCCACAATACTCATGTTGTGAAAGACTAACTATATTTTGCTCCTTCCCAACCCATCCCGCTTATTAATTTTCTCCCTTGATCCTGTCCCCTTTCCAAAGTGTTTGTTTTTGATTACCTCCACCCTCATCTGCCCTCCCCTCCATCATCCCCCCCTTTTTTTTTATCTTCTTCCCTCTTCTTTCCTGTGGCGTAAGATATGCAATTGAGTATGTATGGTATTCCCTCCTCAGGACAAATTTGATGAGAGCAAGATTCACTCATTCCCCCCTCACCTGCCTTCTCCCCTCCTCCCACAGAACTGCTTTCTCTTGCCACCTTTATGAGAGATAATCCACCCCATTCTATCTCTCCCTATCTCCCTCTCTCAATATATTCCCCTCTCATCCCTTAGTTTGATTTTATTTCTTTTAGATATCTTCCCTTCATCTTCAACTCACCCTGTGCCGCTCTCTCTCTCTCTCTCTCTCTCTCTCTCTCTCTCTCTCTCTATATATATATATATATATATATATATATATATATATGTATATATATACACACACACACATACATACATACATACATGCACATTCACTTATATATATATATATACATATATATATGCATATTCCTTTCAACTACTATGATATTGAGGTCTCATGAATCATACACATCAGCTTTCTATGTAGGAATGTAAACAAAACAGTTCGACTTTAGTAAGTCCCTTATGATTTCTCTGTCTTGTTTACCTTTTCATGCTTCTCTTGATTCTTGTGTTTGAAAGTCAGATTTTCTATTCAGCTCTGGTCTTTTCACTGAGAAAGCTTGAAAGTCCTCTATTTTATTGAAAGTCTATATGTTGCCTTGGAGCTTGATACTTAGTTTTGCTGGATAGGTGATTCTAGGTTTTAATCCTAGCTCCATGGACCTCCGGAATATCGCATTCCAAGCCCTTTGATCTCTTAATGTAGAAGCTGCCAGATCTTGGGTATTCTGATTGTGTTTCCACAATACTCAAATTGTTTCTTTCTGGCTGCTTGCAGTATTTTCTCCTTGATCTGGGAGCTCTGGAATTTGGCGACAATATTCCTAGGAGATTTCTTTTTGGGATCTATTTGAGGAGGCGATTGGTGGATTCTTTTAATTTCTATTTTCCCCTGTGGCTCTAGAATATCAGGGCAGTTCTCCTTGATAATTTCATGAAAGATGATATCTAGGCTCTCTTTTGATCATGGCTTTCAGGTAGTCCAATAATTTTTAAATTATCTCTCCTGGATCTATTTTCCAGGTCAGTGGTTTTTCCAATGAGATATTTCACATTGTCTTCCATTTTTTCATTCCTTTGGTTCTGTTTGATAATATCTTGATTTCTCATCAAGTCACTAGCTTCCACTTGCTCCAATCTAATTTTTTAGGTAGTATTTTCTTCAGTGATCTTTTGGACCTCCTTTTCCATTTGGCTAATTCTGCCTTTCAAGGCATTCTTCTCCTCATTGGCTTTTTGGAGCTCTTTTGCCATTTGAGTTAGTCTATTTTTTAAGGTGTTGTTTTCTTCAGTGTATTTTTCCGTATTTTTTTGGGTCTCCTTTAGCAAGTCATTGACTTGTTTTTCATGGTTTTCTCACATCCTTCTCATTTCTCTTCCCAATTTTTCCTCTACTTCTCTAACTTGCTCTTTTCCAACTCCTTTTTGAGCTCTTCCATGGCCTGGGACCAGTTCCTGTTTTTCTTGGAGGCTTTTGGTGTAGGCTTTTTGACTTTATTGACTTCTTAAGGCTGTATATTTTGATCTTCTTTGTCACCAAAGAAAGAATCCAAAGTCTGAGACTGAATCTCGGTGCGTTTTCGCTGCCTGGCCATATTCCCAACCAACTAACTTGACCCTTGAGTTTTTCAGTGGGGTAGACTTGTAGACTAAAGAGTTCTATGTTCCACATTTGGGGGGGATGCGCCAGCTCTGCCACACCAGCACTCCTCCTTCCCCAAGAACCCCCCAGCCCGGACTGGGCTTAGATCTTCAGCAGGCTGTGCACTCCTCTCTGCTCCGCCACTTAATTCCTCCCACCAGGTGTGCCTTGGGTGGGAAGCAACAGCAGCTGTAGCTGCCCCACCTCCGCTGCCCCAGGGGCAGTGGCTGAACTGAGAACTCCTTCCACCCTGGCAGCTTTTCCCACTAACCTTCTCCGCTGTCTTTGGTGTTTGTGGGTTGAAAAGTCTGGTAACTGCTGCAGTTCTTCCCAGCTCCTGGTCTGGTTGGTCCTAGCTGCTCATGGTAGGCTCTGCTGTGCTCCACTCCCAGCTCCCAGCTCCATGTGGGATAGACCTCACCCAGAGACCATCCAGGCAGTCCTGGGCTGGAGCCCTACTTCCCTCTACTGTTTTGTGGGTTCTGCAGTTCTAGAATTGGTTCAGAGCAATTTTTATAGGTTTTTGGAGGGACTCAGCAGGGAGCTCATGCTAGTCCTTGCTTTCCAGCTGCCATCTAGGCTCCGCCCCCTAAGCCCCTTCATTTTAACAATAAAACATCTATGGCATGGAGAGGTAAAGAGACTTGACCAAGGCCTGCAGCAAGGTCAGTTGCAATGCCAAGAATTGAGCGTGGGTCCTTGGGCTTCATATATTATGCTTTTTTCCACTGTCCTAATCTCTACCATAATTAAATCCAAGTTGTACATTCTTTGTTGTCTTATTGGAAGGAGTCATCTGGTTTAGGGAAGAAGACTTTTTTTTTCCTAGTTTCTCATTTTAAAAAAGGTTTGAATGACATTGATTAGTGATTAAGAAATAAACCTATGCCATTACATCTCCTGCTTAAATGCCTTTGCCTGGGCTTCTTTCCTCTCTTCACTGCATCTTGTTCCACCACTCCCACCCCCACCTCCTCAAATTCTTGCAATGTGTGACATCTATTAATGCACAGATGAGGGACCACACCAGCCCCCAAACTTTCTTCACTCCTTAAAATTACTTTGTATCACTTTGTAGATATTTTGTGTTTATTTATATCTGTAAATGTTGCATCCCACCAGTAGAATGTAAACTCCTTGAGAGCAGGGGATGTTTTATTTTTTTTCCCTTTGTATTTCTAGCACCTACTACAGTAACTGGCATATTGTAGGCACTTAATAAATGTTGGTCAAATTGCAAAGAAAAGAAAAAAAGTGGTTATGGCTGTAACATGTTGTAATAACAAAGTTTAACTTTCAAAAGAAATCATAATGGAGTAGCAACCTTTAAAACCTATCTCTACTTATAATTATGGAAGATACTTTTAACCTTCTCATTGACTTATGTTTTGCTTTAAAAATATGAACTGTTGAAATATGTTTTCACCTAAATACACATAGCCCATACAAATGCACGATTTTCCAGACTAGCCAAACCTAAAAGATCAGGAAAGTTAAACTTGTCTTTATCTGTACATTACTTATATCTGTCTAGAGCAAAGTGGCAGAAAATTACTCATCTTTTCCTCCTATATCATGATCTATAGTTAAAGAGCCATCTTTGGCTGTTCACTAAAAATATCTAACTTAAAGATCCTTTATAGGTATTTATTATTCGTTTTCTCCTTTTTTTGTAGTTGTGTGTTTTGATGCCAAGATAAATTTTGATGATAATGCAGAATTTAGACAAAAAGACATATTTGCCATGGATGACAAATCAGAAAATGAGCCTATTGAGAATGAAGCTGCCAAATATGACCTGAAGTACATTGGTCTGGATGGAAACATTGCCTGCTTTGGTAAGAAAACAAAGATCTCAGCCGAGCATATGGCAAGATGGTTTGCAATTGATTCATTGGCCTTATTTTGTGAAATGCATCTGAAAACTCAGTAAACAGATGAAGTTTTATAGCTAATGATAATAATGCTACTGGTGATAACCTATAATCACCAGAACAGAACATCAATCCATAAACATTTTAAAACAACATTTTCAATATGTGTCACCATATTAAACATTCATGGAAACCTAGAGGGAAAAAATCAAAATGAAGTGGGACCTGAATGAAGAATATAACATTCCCGGCTTCCCATCTAATATAGAGTTGACTGAAAGATACTTTCAGTGAAAGTACCTAAGATGAACTCTGTTGTTCAGTCATTTTCAGTCATGTCCAATTCTTTGTGACTTCGTTTGGAGTTTTCTTGGACAGAGACGCTGGAATTGTTTGCCAATTCCTTCTCCAACTCATTTTACAGATGAGGGGACTGAGGCAAACAGGATTAAGTGACTCCCCCTGGGTCACACAGCTAGCAAGTGTCTGAGGCAGATTTGAACTCAGGAAGAGGAGTGTTCCTGATTCCAGGCCCAGTACTCTATCTACTGCCCAAGATGAACTGAACTTCCCGATATTTTTACTCAGTTATAAAAAGCAGTCATTTTATTCACCTATGCAAAATCCCACAGAATATTAAACATTGGAAGACAATAGGGTAGTGAAATATCCCAGGACCATTACTATCTGAACTCCATTGAACTAGATGTGATGAATGAAACAACAATAAAAAACAGTAATCTTCACTTAGTTTTCAAAGCACTTCATGTATTTTTTCCTCATTTAATTCTCACAATAGTCCTTTGGGGCAAGTATGTAGATGTGATTATCTCCATTTTACAGATGAGGAAACTGAGACTGGGAGAAGTGACTTGTTCAGAGGTCACAGAACTAGTAAGTATCCAAGGCAGGAGTTGAACCCAAGTTTCCCTGACTTTCTCTAGATACTACCACATGCTGCCTCAATAAAAATCCTTAGATGTAGTCTAGTGTTTTCTCTGAAACATTCAGTATAATTGAAAATAATTTACTGGCTTAAAGTTCCATGCATTATAATCTAACTTTAGCGTCCCAAAATTCAACATGTTTTCCCTCACAAGCCAGAGTTGTTGAGACAACAACTGCTCTGGGACATAGGTTTAAAATGGAATTGCTTTCTCAATGGGAAGTAAGAGAGGGCATATAGCTTAATCATTACTGTAAACTTCTTTAGTTTCAGTGATAACAGAACAATAAACATGTTTAATCTGCTATTCCATTTTATTAACAGAAAAAAATTGGTCTATCATTTTGATCTGAATTTGTGAAAATGGCTTATTCAGCGGAGATAAGAATGGGTGTGTGGAGACAAAAATAATTTTTGTAACTGTCCACAGAATGTAGTGCTGAAATTTATACTCTAGCTACTTAATTGCTAAAGGCTGTAGGTTCTAGTAGCACCCATTCATTGCATTGGTTCTGAGGTCTTAATCTTAATGGAATTAATATTAAAAAAAGATTTGTAGCTCATTAAACCAACCATATCATTATACCCAGAACCTGTGAGACCTCATTCTCCTAGCTCACTGCTTTCCACAATAGAAAATGACATAGACTTACATGTGATACAGAAAGTCTTACTTTGTGCAAGGGACAATAACTTTAATGGAACAGATTCCTGACATCTTTCTCAGGATGATTAACTAATGTACTCATGATCTTTTAACACTTAGAAGAATAAAGGAAACATGGACACATTTAGAATAAAGTCAAGGAAGCTTGATTAGAGAGGCTGCAAGGATTGCCATGCTTTGAGTAAATTTGAAACCTCCAAGTGCTGAAGTTGACATATTTCCTACTCTGTTATAAGGCACTTGGAAGCACTCACATGTTTAGCTATGCCAGAGTTAATTAAATTAGTCACAGTTCAGAGGCTTCTGTGAGGCATCAAGGGTCAGGAAAAAGAGGATACTTTACTTTGAGAGCCTCTCTTGTATAAAAGATAATTTTTACTTTCAAATATAAGGCAATATAATCACTTATGAGTAAGCCTGTAGGGTCACAATAAGGGGAATTTCATTGATAAAATTTACCCAGAAATCAGTGTGGCAGAATAGTGATAAACTTGGAATCAAGTAAGACCTGAGGTTAAATACAGCCTCAGCCACTCCATAGTTTTGTGACCTTAGATAAGTCATTTTAACTTGTCTCAGCCTCAGTTTCTTCATCTGTAAAATGGGTAATTTGATACTAGCTCTGACCGGGTTGCTGAAAAAGCACTCTGCAAACCATAGGGGGCTATAAAAATGTGAGTTTCTATTATATTTCCTAAACAAGGAGAAGGATAAAAAATTAACCCTTTACTTTGGCTCTTCTGTCATTGTTTTTTACAAAATTAATTTTCATGGTTTTGCATCATCACTATTTCTTAATAGATCCCTCATCTGCCATTCTCCAGCAAGTTCTCTGTTCTGACAAAGCAAATATTTATAAAGTGAAGGGGAAAAGCAGTTCAGTAATCAAGCACATATCAACCAAGTGAGAGGTAGTATTTCATAGTGAATACCAGCAAAGGCTTCAAAAAGCCTGGATTTAAATTCTGCTTCAGACACTTACTAGCCGAGGGATATTGGGTGAGTCGCTTAACCCTCATAGGGCTTGGTTTCTTCATCTATAAAATGAGAGACAGGATGATCTCAAAGCACTCTTGTTGCCCTAAATCTAAAGTCCTGTGATACTAAATCTGATAGGATGTGTCTAGTTCCACACCTTTGGTTCTACACTTCCATAAAAAAATCGAGTGGTAAATACATTTTTGCATATCTTCTTTGGAGAATACTTGGTCACTATAATTACAATTCTATCAAAGAAAATTTCCCCATATCTTCATCCGAGCAGTGGTCATCAGACTGAGTGATCATTTCAGCTATTGAAAAAGAAAGGTGTTAAGGCCATGCTTTGGCTGCTGCTGTTCTTAACTGTGATTTCCTCCCCTCTCTCTTCTAGTTTAATATGATGCGTTTGGGTTTTTTCCCGACTTTTCAAGTATTTTTTGCTGCATGTAAAACAGTATGACACTTTGATTCACTTTACAGTGAATGGTGCTGGGCTCGCCATGGCAACCTGTGACATCATCTCTCTTAATGGTGGGAAGCCAGCCAACTTCCTTGATCTTGGAGGTGGAGTAAAGGAGTCCCAGGTGTATCAAGCATTTAAACTGCTCACTGCAGATCCTAAGGTAACTCATTTATTGTACAGAACTGAAGATCTAATGTTATGGCATGGTCTTCATGGCCCTAGGTATGGAGGATGAATTTGCCACTTGAAGGTTTTCTTTTTACTTGCTGTTGTGGGTGATGCTCTGTGCTGAAACCAACAGTGGATGTTTTCCTGAGTTATTAGGCTAACCTGAAAACTCCAGAGATGCTGTGGTGAATTCAGCATCTTATCCCGAAGTGAAAATATGATCAGTTTTGCTTATTCCTGATCAGAAGCTGGGAAACAGTCCCAGGATTCCACAGAATGGAGAAATCTTCGTGTTTGAGGAAATGCTCAAGACTTTGCAGTATGTATTGTCATTAACCATGTGTGTGGAAGGTATTGAGATCCACTTTTGCTCTAGAAATTTATCCTATACTTAATTCACTTGAAGAATAGTTTTGATGGAGTTATAAAAGTTAATCTTTTTTTGCTTTTTGGCAGGGCAGTAGGGGTTAAGTGACTTGCCCAAGGTCACACAGCTAGTACTTTTGTCAAGTGTCTGAGACTGGATTTGAACTCAGATCCTCCTGACTCCAGGGCCGGTGCTCTCATAAAAGTTAATCTTGTCTAGATTGCTGTCTGAAACCAAGATGTGGAGATATTGTCAAATGAAGGAACTATCATGAGCTGGCAGGTGATTGTGTGGTATCCAGAAAGTTTATATGTTTGTATTTTGAAGGAGCATGAGATATCTCTGGCAGTATAACCTAGTGGAAAGAACAATCTGAAATCATAGGAATAGGGTAATAGGGTTCAAATATTGGCTCTGCCATTTATTATCTATGTGATCTTGGGCCAATCTCTTAACTCAGTTTTTCCAACTGTAAAATAAAGAATTGAACAAAATTACCTCACTGGCCTCTTCCAGTCCCTGAGCTATTTACCTGTCATCTGTCTGCCACCCCCAATATCTGATCTCTTATTGTTGTTGTTTGTCCTTCTTCTCAAAGAGGACCAATGACATCAGAAGGGTGATGTTTTCACTTGCACGTGAACTGGTTTTAAGTGAGGCATCAGCCTCACTCTCTCCTCCAGAGTCATCAGGGTCCAGTGGCAAGACATGAGTCAAGATTACTGGTGAGGGCCAGTGAAAAGAGCTCTGGCTCTGCAGTCAGAGTTCTTGGGATTCATATTCTACTCACACATACTGAATGTATGATATTGAAAAGTCTCTTAACTGCACGAGGCCTCAGTTTCATCATCTGTAAAACTGAAGAGGTTAGACTAGATGGCCTCTGAGGCTCAGTTCTAGAACTCTGATTTTATGGTCCACACAATGTACTATCTTATATAGTATAATCCACACTAGCTGTACTATCTTATATGTTGGCTCTCTGTCTTTGTCCACACGCCAGTCTTCTTTCTTCACTTAGATTGTAAATTTCCAGCAGGTGAGCACCATATTTTTTGCTTCTTAATCACTTTCTATGGCTTCCACAGTTGAGCATATAGGAAGCCCTTAATAAAATATTTAATTATTCATTTTGTCAAGTGGATTTTGTTTTAATTTGGGGTGTTTAATTTGACATATGATGACAGTGATGCATAGATAATTGCAAAGAGCCAGGGGCTGTGTTGTCTGAGTGGCCATTCATCCTATATCCTAGTTTGAGGGACAGTCACCCAATAGGACTAAACATTTCTAGAGCCTGTCATCATGGTCAAGAGAGGATTCTTGCCTTTAATCGTATTCTTTTGGTGATTGACAGAATTGGTGTCATCAAGACTCTGACCTATTACTAGTATTTTAATTTCTAGCCTAGGGAAAATACACATGAAACAATCCCAGACACTTAAAGAGAAGCATTCTTATTTTAATACCATGATCTCCCTTTAAAAGGTTTATTGGCCTACTGGCTAAAAACTGGTTTAGTGAACAAAGCTCTTGAAATTATGCTCTCCCTGTAGTAATTCTTCTTTCAGTGTAGCTAAGGGTCACCTGCATTCTTGCTAACTCTTCCCCTTTTTTCTCATTCATTGAATAAATGGCCATGTTTTATCTGATGCTGATCTTCCATCCCCTAAGGTTTTACTGGAACAGCAAAGTAATTGCAATACACAGTCACAGGGAAAGTGTCTGGAAATAATTGTGCTGTTTGCCTAAGCACACTGTCCTTGTGAAGTAGCAAAATTATCAGTGGTTTTCTAATCATTTACTAATTCTTTTCTCCTAGTTTTCTATTCCCTTCCAAGGTAAGGGCATTTTCATCTCAGAAATTCCTAGGCCAATTAAAGATTGTAAATATCATGGACACAACTTGCAACCTCTTAAAGGTGCCTTCGCTATCAAGAGCCCAGAGGACAGATGACTGTAATAAAATCCTGAACTTTTAACTATGCTGAAATACAGTTTTAGAATAATGGAGAGCTGCTGAGAGATTAAATCTAGCAGGACAATGATCAGATTTGCTTTAAAATAGCCTTTCTCTATAATACGGGCAGAATTTTAATTTTGTGAGAAATGTAAAAAACAAGATCACAAGGGGACCATTTGCATTTGTAAAATCCTCATGGAAAGTATAACCATAACTTAAGCCTATTGGACCAATTTGAAGCATTTGCTTAGAATCTTATATGAATATGAGGAAAGGAGCCCTTATGGGTGTATAGCATGGGTTTCCTCATTTCAATGTTGCACTGGAAGCAAATAAATGCCAGGTGCCTGAAATGGTCCATTTTCCATGATATTTAAATTTCAAATCAGGTTCAAAAGCAGGGATATGCAAGAGTAGTCTCCATTCCAGCATTGTGTGCAAGATATAAGGTAAAGAACAATATAGATTATTTCTCCTGGTTCTGCAAGTCAGTATAGGCAGCAATTATTTTAAAATAAAACAACTACCAACTGCCCAGCACTAGAATTCTCTAGAGCTCCAAAATAATTATTTCAAAGATATTGATTGATCTTGTTACATATAAGAGTCAGTCTGGTATATGTACTGAGCTTCAAAATGATATTCTTTTTAAAAGTAACTTGTTCAATGCAAATATTGTCAGTCAATACTAACAGATGTTTACTTGACATATGTAAGGATAATTCTATTGATTGACTGAAATATACTGTATCATTGGAATAGAAGGTTGTATATTTATGCCAATTACATGAAACTGATGCAGCTCATGTCAGGCAAACCACAGAAACTTACAGTGTTCTTTCCTTTGATCCTTTATCTAAGTGTGGATTCTTGTTATACGGTGACTAGAGTAAGCATATGTTTCTGTCTTTGATGCTTAGTATTTTAGGTTATGATATTTCTCAAACCCCATAATCTCTCAGCTTTTTGCTTTCAAGAGAGCTAAAATACTGCATTCATTTCAATGGACGGATGCTATTATGAAATATTTTACAATTCACTTATTTTTCACTTATCATTCTTGATATGAAAGTAAAGAAATCAAGTTTATCCTGGTTAGTTACAGAATATACCTAATGACAACTTTATCATTTTGACTTGAGGGAGTCTAAATATCACTTCAACATTTCAAAACTTCGTGATTGCTTTAGTGCAGATGCACTCCTCGTGGATGTACAATTCACAGCTGCTTCTAGACTTCTTAAAGCTCATGCCTGAAAATGCTTCTTCTCCATGCCCATTAGCCTCCCCATCCCAACCCTGATTCTGGAATTAAGCTCTTTAACAAAACTTTCTAGTCTGTATAAGTTGCTAGGGCTAAAATAATAATAATAATTAATGCTGCTACTGCTGCTGATTCCATTACTACTACTACTACTACTACAACAACTACTACTACTACTACTTACTATCATCATTCTTTCTGCTATTATGGATTTGAATAGATTAGGAGGCAAGGATACCTTGAACCTTTCAGAGGGTTTCAGAGAGCCATTTCAGGGTGGGGGAGGGGGGAGAAATATGGTCACTATTAGTGTAGGTAGTGTGTACAAGCAAAAGAACCTAAATATTAATTTTATTACAATTACTCTGAGTAATAGCATTGCATAATGTGGCATAAAATAGATGCTTATTTATAGAGCACCAGTGATCATCTTAAGATCTTGAACATATTCCAAAGGAAGACATGGGATAGTGTTACTCTTCGGGTTTGCTTCACTGATTTATAAAACTTTGATCAATATCTCTCCAGACTCAAAGTGTATCAGGGACAAGCATATTGAGTAGTTTTTGATGTATGTAAAATATCTTTTGTATAGGACTAAAAAAGAGCTTTGGGGCTGAAGGTATATTCAAAAGGTGACTTGAGACCATTTTTCATTTGTAGGCCAAAGATTCTGCAGATCAGTTATGTGAAAATGTTCTAGCTAGAGCCACACTGTTGATTTGGAAATGTGTTCACCCTAACGTATTCTAACCCTATTCTTAAAGAATGGCATAACAATAAATATAACCTCAGATTTTTAAGACATTTTGAAGTCCTAGGAAACATGGTTTCATATTAATGCCAAATATGATAGGGATTGATTTGAACAGGGGATGAACTCTAGAATGGCAATCAATTGACATTTATTAAGCGTCTGTTATGTGCCAAGCAAGTGCTAATCTATGGGGATACATAAAGAGACAAATGACAGTCCCTGCCCTCAAAGAGCTTACAGTCTAATGGGGTAGGCAATAAGTGAATAGATATGTATAAACAAGCTGTTTACAGTATGGAAAATGTGCATTGAAGTTCAGGGAATCATGGAATTTTTTAGCATTGAAAGTGAAATCAGAGCTTGAGGGGACTTTGGATCTCATCTGTTTCACCTCCGCAGTGCAGTTTATAGACACAAATGCCGGAAATCATCTAGTTCAACAAATGACAAAGACTAAGGTCCAAAGTGACCATGATCATGTTAAGGTCATGCACCGAGCTACTGATGCAAGCAGGTCTCCTGGTTTCTAGTCCAATATATTTTTTAATTCACTATACATCAGTTTTCAGGCTATTCTTCCCCAAATTTCTTTGCTTACGTATGAAATTATGCTTTTGATTAGAAGCCAAATAGACAGATGAAACAATGGTTATTTTAATTGTTTTCATCTCTAACAATGTCAGCGCAAGGACCGATTTGAAATGGTTGACATATAATTTCTAAGAATCATAGGATCACACATTTTAAATCTTGAAGCCACTTGTGATATCATCTGAACTAACCCCCTCATTTTGCAGATGAGGAAACCGAGCCTCAGAAAAATAGAATGACTAAATTGTCATCACAAAATATTTGAAACTAGGTCCTCTAACTTCAAATCCAAATATTCTTTCTCTTGTATCACACTGCCCTCACCAACAGTGATCATACTTCTCCCTTTCCCCTACCTTAAAGGGGCCCTCTGAAACCCTCTGAAAGATTTAAGGTATCTTGCCTCATCATCTATTTAAATCCACAACCACAACAGTAATTAGTAGGAGTAGGAGTAATACTTTAAGGTTTGCAAAGGAATTTGGAAATAATTATCTCATGAGCCTCTCTGTGCTGTTCCCTTTTTACTATTAAGCAATATGATAAGAGCTCATAGTGAGCAAGAGCAATTGGTATGTATAAAGTCTCATTTTGTTGTTATTGTGGCTTTCTAGTAATCAGATAATATTTAGAACTAGCATAATTATTAAGAAAACTATAGAAAAGACAAATTGCTTTAGTTAGAAAGAATCACAGAGAGATCATTTACATGTGTTTTGGAGACATAGAATGACGTGGTTTTTAGCTTTGGGGTAATGTATTTGGGAAACTATTTGAGGATGGAAAGAAATTAAACCTAACATATCATATTTTTAGAATCAGGGTTATGCAAATGCCTTAAGCTTTAACAAACACGTATGGGACTAATTCATTCTAAGTGCCTCACATATTTTTAATTATTCTCTACTTGGAGTTTTATAATATTCTGTTTCTAGCTTATATATACTTACTTCAGCTGAGCCCAAAGAGTTCATTAGTTTGACACATACCTTGCATATTTTCTCTTATCCACAAGTAGCTATTTGCATTCTGGAGTAATAAAACTCTTGCAGGGATTTATTTTCAAACATAAATCTCAACATTTTATGGAATGTGAGCATTATTTTGGCAATGACTTGAGTACATTTCCATTTGAACACGGCAGCATTAGGAAACAAATTTTGCTTTCATCCAGACTTACAAAGATTAAAAGTTCATGTAACTATTTCATAATGGTGGTAGTCAGCTTGGTTTTGAACCTTCTGTGAATAATAATTGTTTTGTTCACATGCATTTTTAACTAAAGTCATTTAGTTTCTATCACCACCCAATGAATAACCGCTGGCTGTTAATATTACTACTTGCATAAGCTATAAAGCATCAAACCATCTTGCCAAGAGTTTCTCATCATACAGCCTATACTTTGACTTTGCCAGTATTGGGAATTCCTGCCTTCTTCTTGTGTTTTTTTTTCCTGATTTCTCCTTTCTCAAAAGGTTTAGGGTGTTTTTTTTTCTCCATGAATGACTCATCACCAGGATATTTTATCTGCTCTTAGTACTCAGTAATAGGTGAGCTTAATACTAATTATTCTTTCCTTATTTTGTACGTGATTTATGTCTCATTTCTACCAAGTTTCCAATGAAATCAATTGAGCCAGTTTTTAAGCTACTTACTGACACTCTGAGGAGCAAATCAGAAATGCACATACACACATATATGTGTGTGTGTGTAGGTGTGCATGAATAAATTCAGTCTTTGTGGTACTCTACAGAACTCAAATTTTAATATAATTTTGTTTCATGATGAGTGACTAAAAATCTAATGGATTTCTACATACTTCAGTAAAGTTAGTAATTGGTCCCAGTGTGTTCTATAATTGATTGTGAATCTCTTACACATAATCCATCTTCCACACTTAGAAAAGAAATAAAGCATAAATCAAATTATAAGGTCATGTAGGCAAAATATAAAATATAATTAGAACTGTTAGGTAGTCTATTTTTATCTTTGTTAATAATAAGATTTCATAGAGAAGCTTATTATATAATTACCAAGTTCACATAACGTTTTCCACAGAGAAGAGTATTCTATAAGTCATTATATTCATATTTCATGTTTTTATAGTTGGCTATTTAGAGGAATCTTTTTTCCTACAAAGATGATAAATAATGATCCCCTGAGAAATCTTTGGCTCTCAAGTTTTTTTTTTTTACAACACAAATGTATTAAACCATATAATTAACAACATTTATTTACATTAAAATTAATAACCTTCAGTTTAGTCTCTCTGGGAAGCTTCTGGATTGAGTATATATATTTTGTATTTATTTATCATTGTATTATTATTTACCTCAAGTAGAATTTAAGCTCTTAGAGGGCCATTTTATTTTTGCCTTCATATCCCCAATATCTAGCACAGGGACTTGTTAATAGCAAGTACTTAATAAATACTTGTTTGAATGAGTGAATGAGTCCTTCATTTGAAGACATTTTGGAAGCATGAGGGAGTTCATGGAATTGCAGGATTTAAGAGCTGGAAAGGACCTCAGTGGCTAGATAGTGCAATCTCTAGGTTTCCATAGTATTTCTGCTACAACACACACAATCAGGGGTCATCCAGATTCTTCTTGGGAAACCTTCAAGGAATGTCAATCCACTACCACCTGGGGCATCCCATTCCATTTTTGGAGAGCTCTGAGTATTGAAGAAGAGTTTTCCAATTTATGCCCAGTTATATTATCATGCCTATTTGCCTCTCTTCACTTCTATACCCATTGCTACTAGTTTTGCAGCCAAATAGAACAAATCTAAGGGGCAGCTAGGTGATATCATAGTGCGCAGAGCTTTGGGCCTAGAGTCAGGAAGTAAGTCAGGAAGACCCACCTTCCTCAATTCAAATCTAGCCTCAGGCCCCTAGTAGCTGTGTGACCCTGGGTAAGTCACTTAACTCTATTTGCCTCAGTTTCTTCATCTGTAAAATGAGCTGGAGAAGGAAATAACAAACCACCCCAGTATTTTTGCCAAGAAAACTCCAAATGGGGTCATGAAGAGCTGGACCTGACTGAAAAACATCTAAAAGGCCCAATCTAATCCTTCTTCCATGTAATACCCTATCAAATATTTGAAGTTATGCTCCAAGGAGATAGCAGTATACACACATTGGTTTGCCAAAGATTTGTCCAAGTGAGAATTATTGGAAGGAATGTGGCATTTCAGAGCACAGAGGACACCCGGAGAAGAAGAGTTCCTGTGATAGAATCCCCATAAAAACCCTCTTAAATATGAGTGTCACGGTGTCCTCACGATCATATTACTCGCTTGGAATGTGGTACAGCTCATGAATGGTTGCTCAGTAACAAAATGGTAGAGACTGTGGCCACGCTTGCTGTTCCCTTGCCTAAGACAGCTTCACTGCTCTGCCATGCTGTCGCTCTCACCAGTTTTGCCATAGATCTCCTTAGCCCTCATTAAGTAGCGATTGTGTCACTGACAGCCACATTCATTGTCTTCCTCAGCTCTTACCTTCTGGTACTTTTTTCAGCTTCTGTTCCAGCCATCATCCTCAGCTTCAAGCAGGCAGTTACTGCCTTGCCAGCCTTCTTTACAGTCTATCCCTGTTCTCCCAATCTACTCAACCACCAGCAGAACCTATTTGGTGACTGGTAGCGAAGGAGACTGTGGAATGGCTCATGATTTTGTGCAGAATTGATGCTGATCTGTAACGTGTCCAGAGGAGGCATTGAGAATAGTGAAAGGCTTCAGAATCATCCCATTTGGTGGATTAGTTGACGGAACAGAGAGTGCTAGCCAGAAGAAGGGGAGACTTGGATGGGGGGAGAGGGTTCATCATCTTCAGTTTTGGAAGGACAGTCATGACATTGTGGGGAAGAACCAGGATCAGAGACTTAGAGCTGGAATGAACCTATGAGGCCAGCTTATTTTCCAGGTGAGGTGACTAAGGCTAAGAAGGATGCCCAGAGTCACACAGTAAATAATAATAATCATTGCTAACATCTATTTGGTGCCAATTATGTTCCAAGTGCTGTGCTAAGCACTTAACAATTAATATCTCATATGATCCTCACTCTTACCCTGAGAGGTAAGTACTATTATTATTCCAATTTTCAGATAAGGAAACTGAGTCAGAACTTAAGTGACTTCCCCAAGATCACACAGCTAGTAAGTATATGAGACTGGATTTGAACTCAGGGCGTCCTTGTGTCCTGAAACACAGTTGGAACCCAGGGCTTCCTAACTCCCACATATAACATTCTACCAATTCTACCACCTTACTGCCTAGGAATAAGGAATGGACATTACAGAGAGGTGGATTTACTCTTTGGGTAAAGAAACACTGTCCTCAAAATGAAAACTATAGAAAAATTGAATGGACTGCTTCAAAGAAAGCATTCTTTGCCTTTTTTTTTTTTTATTTTGTGGACTCCTTTGGCAATCTAGTGAAGTCTATAGGCCTCATCTTGGAATTGTTGTTTGCCGGCGTGTAAAATAAATTGATAGGATGACAAGAGAAAGCATGTGTATTGAAACAAAGTTTTTAAGATCTGAATTTAAAAAAAGTTCACATCCTCAGGTGAAGGACTTCTGCTGTTGCTCTTGCACCGCCCCACTCACTGGCAGTTTTCAGGGCCAAGACCAGATGACCACTTTGGGGGCATGGTGCAGAGAAGTTTCTTGTCCAGGTTTAGCCTCTGAGTGCCCTTCTGACTCTGAGATCCCGTGGTGTCCTGTGTTCTAATCTATGAGCTGCATATTATGATTTTATTATTGTTGTATCGGTCATGTCTGACTCTTTGTGACCCCATTTGGGGTTTTCTCAGCAAAAGCACTGGAGTGGTTTGCCATTTCCTTCTCCGGCTCATTTGACAGATGAGGAAAATGAGGCAAACAGGGTTAAGTAACTTGTCACACAGTTAGTAAGTTTCTGAAGCCTGATTGGAAGTTGGTCTTCCTGACTGGAGGGCTGGAGCTTTATCCACTGTACCACCTAGCTTCCGGTGAATATTATGATACTGTTATAATAATTTCTCAACAGCTCAAGGGCAACACTATTACCAAGCTCCATTATAGTACAACGGTAAGAGAACTGTAGTGGTGGCTGATCCTCATAGATACAAATGTCATTGACTCCAGTTTGGGTGAATAGCAGAGGGTGGCCCACCCAGGAGCCAAACTCTAACTGAAGAGATAATTGCTACTTCACCCTGCTCTATGTAGTGCTGTCCCAATAGGCAACCTTTGGGAGTAAGGTGGGGGCTGCTCAATGTGCACTATTTGTCACTGGCTTCTTCTCCTCCTCTTCCCGGAGAGGGTGATCCACTAGGGAAAGAATTGAGAATTTGCAGAGACCTATAGAGTGCCAACAGATAGACCATCTAACTCATACCTTCGGGCCAACCATCAACATGGAAGATATTGTGTTAAATGTCTCTCCCTCTATCCAGTTGTTATGTGAGATATTCCAGGTCTCTAAGGTGGAGGAATAGGGCAGTTGAGGAAATAGAATATTTCATATTTTCATTATTGCTAACATATTCTCATGCCTCTCTAAAGACCTCATTTAAGGCTAAATTGTTCACCCCCTAAATGCGCCTCACCTTCATAAATTAGTTTGTATGGAACTAAGTGCCCACTGTAACCTTATTTCACCCAATTACATATTTTTGCAGACTAAGATAACTTTTGGGCAGGGGCAAATTGGACAAATTAATTTAAGATCATTTCCTTAATTTCCCAGTCTATGTTGTGTATCCCTGATTAAACCTGACACTTCTGGGGGGGCACGATTTTTTTCTTTCTTTGGCTGCCTCTTATCCATCCCTAATTCCCTTAATGGTTACTTCATAAAGTAACTCCACTGACCAACAAAGGCCAAAACAAAAGGTCAGTAGGATTTAGGGGAATCTTTTACCAAGTGACTCTTTGGCCAGCTTTTCCTGGTTATGACACTGAAGTTTCTGCATATTCAATATGAAAAATCAGCATAGAGCAGCAGTGATTTGATACAGCAAAGGGTATGTGGGATAGAACCCTTTCTGAAATATACAGTGCACTACAGACATTTAGTGAATATCACTCTTTTTATTGACCCACAGTCATTTTTCATTTCATTTATCATGAGAAATAACATGACTTTCTGGTAACCATTTGTTTCCATTCGTCCTGTTCTAAATGGATCCATAACAGGCACAAATGAATGATATGTTCTGTTATATATAAATACATCTTTTTTTCTATGTATTATCCTGCAGTGCAGGTAGTGTAAATATTATTATTCCATATTTTCAGATGGGTGAACCAAGAGTAAGAGAGACTAAATTATTTTCCCAAGGTCACACAGCTAGTCTCAAAGTCACATCGTGCCTCTCTTATTTAAACAAAAAACACCATTAATGTTGATTTAAATTAATCATGATACCTATCTGTTTTGAAAGGCAGATATTTAAAAATCTCTGCCTGATTTTTGATTACAGTTTACTGCATTAAAAGGATTTCTTCATCAAGACATCTAAGATCAATTTATCATAAATGTTGTTGTTGAGTGTTTTTTCTGTACCTGTGATCTCATAAGTATAGGGAGCTCATGGGAAGTGACTTCCTTTGCCATTAAAAATAATGGTCATTAATAGCACTTTCACTTTTAGAAATCTCTTTCTTTACAATTCTGTGAAGCTGGTAAACTCAAGCGTTAGCCCCATTTTACAGATGAGCAAACTGTGTCTCAGAGAGGTTGTGAGACTCGGCTACTGTCACACAGGGAGCAAATATAGGAGATCCGACTTGTACCCTGCTTTTCTCACTCAAAGTTCACTTTCAACCCGTTAGAAAGAAAAAAATCCAGTTTCTCCATGTTGTTTTTCAAAGACTTCAGTTGGTGGCTATGGTTCCCATTCCAGGTAAGTTTCCTCAGGCTTGTCTGGGTTCTCATGTAAGGTTTACCTCCAAAGGCTCTGAAAGGAAATCTCCCAGCAGCACCAAACTTTTTCAGTCATTTCAACAAGCATTTCCCTTTTCCCTCTGTGAATTTTACAACAAAGTGGTGGTTATTCTTCTGAACTTAGCTCCAGGAAGAGCAGTGTTCAAATGTTGCCACTAACCCATCTTGCCTTGCTCTTTGTGACCATGGACAGGTCATTTTCTGAGCTTCGTTTTTCTCACGTCTAAAATAGGAATGATAAAAACTGTGTTACATTCTTTGCAAGGTGATTATGAGGCTCAAATTAATGTTAAATACTTTGCAAAATTTAAAGTGCTATGACAATGTGAGTGATTTTCATTGTCACTATGTTAGTGATACTATGAATAGCTATGATAATTAACAAAACTGACAAAAATAATTCCTAAAAGGAAACATTTTAAAATAAGTGACGTCAGATTCATCCACTAAGCTGCAGTGGGTACAGTGCCTTGAAGAGAGTAGCTGCCTAAGAAATGCTTGTTGATTGATTTTGCTTCATTAAAGGGCACACCAGCTCTTTGGCCATATCAGGTGTGTGGCAATTTTAGTTTAATTTTTCCCATGGTAAATTATTCCATCGGAGAGACACCATGGTGTAGTTGATAGAGAGCCAAGAAAGTCTATGTTTAAGTCAACCTTGTACATATATTAGTTGTGTGATGCTGTCACTTAGTTATTCAGTGCTCCAGGAAACTCTCTAAGACTATACATTATAAAGAAATTCCCAGCTTGTATCGGTGAACTTTCCTCTCTTTGAAATTCCCCATACCACAGAAGTCAGAGGTGTACTCCCTCTTTATCGCTGAATTATTCCATTTTCAAAATACTTATGCTTCACTTTGAGCAAAAGAAAGTTCATATGTAATTTTTAAAAACTGAATCTTATTTCAAATTAACTAACCTGATATTTAAAGGAATTAGAGGATGTTTTTTTTTTGGTTTTATTTCGAATTTTCTTATATTTGATTTGGTAAAATTGGGGGTAAACCTACAGCTAAGAACCCTCCCATATGAATTGGAACAAGAACACAAAAAAGCATTTTTGAAAAAAATTTAATAACATAAATGAACAGTCTAAATCTGAAGCAAGCTTGTTATCTCCTGAGTGTATTGCTTGCACATTTAATGCTTTGACTGAATACTAATAAGAGTCTGTTTTAATTATCCTAGGATTAACAGGGAATTGTTGTTCATTAATATTTGATAGAGTAATTGTGAAAGAACTGAATTCTGAAACACTTAAGAATTCTAGAGGTGACCTCTGGCATTGTCATGACAACCTGGCTGGATCTCTTCTAGGCATCGCTGGTGAAAGGGCTTCTGGAGTGAGTGGTTGGCTGGGGGGAGGAAGCTGAATTTGGAATTTTCTCTGCTATTTCTTTCCAGGATCCTTACATAAGCATTCTTCTAAATCCCCTTGTAAGAACCTATTGATTTGCCTCACCATCCTTCCCTCTTGCCCACATTGGCTTGTGTAAAGGGCAGTAAGATGACCAGACAAGGCCAACTTTCTCAAATTGAAGCAGAGTCCACCTCTGTCATTTGACAGGTCATACTTTTCTCCTACCTTCTTTGCTGTCTTCTGATATCTTCTCTTTCTTCCATATTCTCCTGGATATTTCCCACAAAATTCCCTCTAATTCTTCCTCTTCCTCCTTTACTATTCATGCTTATTGACACCTTCACATGTTCCTCCCACGTGAATCTTGTATTTCTTCCTTTGGGTTTCTATTTTGGCGCTTAGGGAGGATGCAAATTGCTTCACAACTTTTTTCTTCTTCCCCGCGGACCTTGCTGCCCAGGCATCTTAACGGCAGCTTGTGTTTGTGGAGCATTTTAAGGTTTGCAGAATGTTTTACAAATATCATCTCATTTTGTTCTCACAACAGCTCTGGGAAGTAAGTGCTATTATTGGGCCCATTTTAGAGATGAGGCAAATGTGGCAGATAGAGTTGGAAGGGAGTTTTCCCAGGGTGACACAGATAGTCATGGTCTGAGGCTGGATATGCACTCAGGTTTTCCTGAGGCCAGCTCCCAGACTCGATGCGCTGATCTACCTCGGTGCTTTTCTATGCATGTAATCTCTGGTCCATAATCTCCTTCAGGAACATGGTAATGCTGATTCTGGAGCCAGGAAGATGGGCTTTTCAAATCTGGCTCCCAATCCTTCCTGGCTGTCTCCATTTTGTCCTCTATAAAAGAAGAATATCACCAACTTTCCGGGAATATTGCAAGGCCAAAATGAGATGGAATTTGTAAAGTGGTTGGCAAACCATGACTTAAAAAATGCTAGCCATTATTTAGAATTATTTATTACAATTACTTATAATAATTATTATTACTACTAATATAATAGCTACCTTTTCAATATAATAGCTTTTTAAATATGTTAAAATATAAGATTTTAAAGTTGACAAAATGGGTGACAAATATTAGCTCAATCCCAACAATTCTGAGAGGTAGGTGCTAATATTATCCTTATTTTACAAGTGAGGAAACAGGTAGACAGGGATGAAGTGAATTGGTGAGGATCATACAAGCTGGTAAGGGTTGGAAGCCATATTAGAACTCAGATCTTTTGGATTTCACATCTAGCTCTCTCCCCACTGTGCCACCAGCTATCTTTCAGATGTTGTTATATCACAGTATTAGAAACTAATCTTGAATATGGAGAGAACAAATGCCTTTCTGTAAGATCATAGAACTCAGGACCTCCACAGGTCTAGAGGCAGCTAGATAGCTCAGCAGACAGATGGTCACCCCTGGAGTCAGGAAGACCTAAGATCAAATGTAGCCTCAGACCCTTACCAGCTGTGTGACCCTGGGCAAGTCAACTTAACATCTGTTTACCTTAAGCCACTGGAGAAGGAAGTGGCAAACCAGTATCTTTGCCAAGAAAACCCCATATGCAGTATTGGTGTGCTATGGCCCATGGGGTCACAAAGGGTCAGACATGACTGAATGACTGAACAACCAGGTCACAAAACCAGTACGATTCATAGGTGGGACTTATCTACAAGATCAAGGCCTTTGACCTCCAATGCTGGCTCTTTCATCTCAGTTAAATGACATATGTATTTATGGGAGGTATGTTGGTAATAAAAGCTCGACCAAACAATAGCAAGAACAAAACGAAACGAAACAAAAAGAAGCCTTCTCCATGTTTCCCCCAGATGGGTCTGAGGGAGGCTGTGTCCACATGTGGTTGCTAGACGCATCAGGATCTGTGAACTGACTTGGCCGTGAAAAGAATCAATCGATTTAATCCTACTAACACAGGATTTTTTTTCCTATTTCATTGACCAGTTAGACTGAATTGACCAAATCAATCGTTGTTCTTGCACCACGTAGACACATCTTACATCACGTAGCCTGAAAAACTCTTTTTTTCCCTTTACTTTCTTCTGTCAAATTTTCTTAGCATTTTCTTTGTGTAGCTTATTAAGACTTGTTCTTTCCCTTGAAGTTCATCCTGCTGAATTGTTTATCCTAATTTGGGTGTCAGCCCTCCTACAACTACACGTTCTTTTGGAAGGTCCATGGCTATTTTATCTGCATTTCCAGCATCATCTCCTGGGTATTGCCTATTACCACCATTGAAGTTTTCTGTAAATGCAACCTTTCGAACACTCATATTAGTTTGTATTCCCAAGGGAAAACTGGCACAAATCCGAGTTAATTATTTTCCTTCCAGCTTATCTATGAACTCTTTCATTAATCGTTATCTGTAAGCATTCTGGACACATCCCTTTTTCTCAATTAGAACTCCAGTAGAATATTTTTCAGCAAACATTTGGGTGTCTCTTCTAATACTCAGAGGCCTAATAGGTTAGCAAGGGTGCGCAGAAAATCCATTTGAAGCTTTAACCTTTGACCTTCTGGATTTCACTAGTTCATTAATTACAAGGAATCAATTTCTCTGAGACAGTGACATTGTGTGATTTATTATTTTGCTCATGATCCAATGATCTAACATAGGTGGAGTTTAGTTAGCAGGTGTCAGCAAAGATGAATATCACTGGTCATCAAGGGATATCATCAATTCTGATTTTCTTTTCTGTACTCCACAACCTACGAAAAACAATTATAATTTAAGAACAATGCTTGAAGATGTCCACAAAACTGACCTACTAGGTAGTTAATAGGGGGCACCTAGATGACACAGCGGATAAAATGTCCAGACCAGAGTCAGGAAGACTCATCTAGCCTCATACACTTGCTAGCTGTGTGACCCTGGGCAAGTCACTTAACACTGTTTGCCTCAGTTTCTTCATCTGTAAAATTAATTGGAGAAGGAGATAGTAAACCACACCAGTATCTTTGCCAAGAAAACCTCAAAGATTCAGATACAGCTGAAACACCAGAACAAGAATGTAGTTAATAAACATCTCATCAGGGGATCTCACATCCCAATTGATGCAAAGTAATTTTTCTTTCATTTCTTGTTTTCCTTTACATTATGAATCAGACTATACTTACTAAGCACATACTATGGGCCAGGTACTGCACCCAAATTGGAATTCACTGGAATTCCTATTTCTCCTTTTGTTAGATGATTGTTTTGCACGTCAGATTCCCAAGGTCAGGTTCTTTATTTCCCTGCCCTGTCGTAGCCCTCATCATTGGAGAGTGCTTTCTCTTCTTCTCTGCCTTCCTTATGAATTTCCTCCATGACATCTTCAGGACAACAGCTACTCCATAGAGTGTCTTTTTTCAACCAAATTATAATTAAGGATTATATGATGATTGCTTATGAACTTTCATCAGCAGGATTTGCATCTTTCTGAATTTCATCTACCTCATTTGGGTGCCTTTATGTTTCTTTCCTTCCCCTTTCACCCTCCCCCACCTAGCAGAAAAAAGTTAATCATCTCTGTTTTCCTTCTCTAGTGATTTTTTAAAATGAACTTTGTGAACCTTCTAAGGAATCATCACACTTTGAGCTTAGTGATGATAGTTTATCTAATTCAGTTTTTCTCTTTTAATTTACGATCAACTGCTTCTGTTCACCAGAGATTTCTTTCCTATTATTCTCAGTATATTTAATCCCTCTCAATGGCTTTCCCCCCTGCTCTTGATTTGTAAGTGTTTTTGTATGATTCAGTCTTCTTCCTCTCTATATTAGAAAGTATAAACTTCCCTTGTGATGTAGATTCCTGGTGAAATGTGAGGACAGGAAGGAGGCCAAAGCCTTTTAAGCGGGATAAATGCAGTTACAGTGGAGCACCTCCAAAGGAATGAGTCAAATTAGTTTTAATATGTCTAAGAAACCTGAGATCTAACAGTATATGGCATAGGATTTGTACTGATTTTCTTTTTGTAGATGCATAACTGAAAACTTATCATTGTCTTTTTCCTATTTATATAGTTTTTAGTCTTTATGATAAAGTAGTTTGTACCAAATGCTTTTTACTGGATTTCTCCCAATGTTCCGAAATATTTTCTTTAAACTACTAGAATAACCCTTTAGTTTGATACTTGGAAAGATCTGTGATTTTATTATTATAAAACCTCTCCCTATTGAGGCCTGTTGCAACCTCCTTACATAATATGAGTTGAACATTCCACATTCCATCCCCAAATCCCACAGATTAAAATATTCTTTTTTTCTTTTTGGTATGAAAAACCCAGGTGGCAAAAAAACTCATGACTAACTTGGTGGCTTAGCCATAGTCCATTTCTAAGGCCGTGATCTAAGCTTTGCCAGCTTGCAATGATCAGCCAAAACCAGTACTCCACTGGCTAGCCTCAGAGGATACCAGCTCACCTGCGTGCCATGATGCAGCATTGGAGACAGAGCTGGAACAATCTGTATGTGAATCCTACTTGGAGGAAACATGGTCTGACCATGTTTCCTCCAAGTAGGATTCACATACATGATGTGTATATAATAAATTGCAAAGTGATGGATGAGAAGGGGAAGAGACACACCTGAGGCAATTAGGAGAAGCACCGTGTAGGCAGGTGGAAGGAATTCAGTTGAGTCGTGAAAGGAGAGAGGGAGTAATCAGAGCATCTTTAATTTGGTTGGGTTTTAGGACTCCTGGTGGGTAAACTGTTTCCACAGACATGGCTTGCAGAATGTCTATAACTTAATAGCAATATCAACAACTGGCACTTAATAGAGGACTTTAATATTTACAAAGATATAGGCACATATATATACACACACATACATATATACATACACGGATATATACATATACACATATTTATGTATATATACATATATGTGTGTATGTATGTGTGTGTGTGTGTGTGTGTGTGTATATATATACACATAAAAATTATAAATTTCATTCTCACTCAAGCTTTTTGAGGTAGGCACTACAGAATTAGAGTCCCAATTTTATTTCTAAGAATCTATGGTCAGGGAAGTTGAGTGACTTGATCAAAGCCATACAGAAAGTACCAGAGTTGGAAAATGAGTCCCAATCTATACTATGTTAGCCCCTGACATTAAGTCATATTCCTTTTTATCACTGGCGGTAATTCCACTTTGTCTTTTTGCTCTCATTTTAATTATTTAAGGGTCTTGTAGATCTCCTGGGACCTTCTTATGTCTTTGGCTTTTGCTTACTTAGGTGTTTTCCTGTTCTTTAGCATCTGCCCTCAGCCTATGGGGAGAGAAGACCAAAAGAGAAAGGGAACCCGTGTTAATAACTTCTGTCATCCTCGTGCATCTTTGGATCTTTTCCACCACTGCTGATGGACGTATAAGGAGGAAATTCAAATTCATGACTAAGAAGAGAGTCAAGGAGGCCCTTGACATTATAGAGGGATGGATTAATAACAACAATAATACCAATAACTAGCATTTACCTTTACATGGGCAGTTATGTGGCACAGTGGATAGAGTTCCCTGCCTGGAGTCAAGAAGACTCATCTTCCTGAGTTCAAATCTGGTCTCAGACACTGCCTAGCTGTGTGACCCTGGGCAAGTCACTTAACCCCATTTGCCTGAGTTTCCTCATCTGTAAAATGAGCATGAGAAGGGAATGGCAGACCACTCCAATATCTTTGCCAGGGAAACCCCAAATGGAATTGTGAAGAGTCGGACATCACTGAAACAACTGAGCACATAAAAAAAAAACAAAGCATTTACATACGACTTCAAGGTTTGCAAGGCACTTTACATTCTTCTATTTTATCCTCCTAACAACCTTGGGAAGTATTATCCCCATTTTACTGGTGAGAAAACTGAGGCAGGTAAAGGTTAATTGACTTGTCTAGCCTAGGTCACACAGCTAGTAAATGTCTGAGGCTGGATTTGACCTCAGTCTTCCTGACCCCAGGCCCAATGCTATAACCACTGGCCCATCTAGTTGCCTCTACAAGGCCCAACAGCACTTATATTAAGAAAGGAGTTGGAAGATCCAAGGAAAGCAGGCTCCCTGAATAGGAGGAGTGTGATCCATGCAAACTCAGCTCACCCTGTTCTCTTCCTTCTATCCTCTTTCCTTTATCTTTCTTCTCCCTCTTTTTGTCCTCATACATCATCAGAACTTCCCAGTGAATGCAGCCAAGGGCTGCGTTAAAGCAGAGATAGCACAGTGTCATGGAAAGGACAGCACTGGACTTGGAATCAGGAGGTTTGAATTCAAATCCTCTGTCAGACACTAGTTTTTGACCCTGGTCAAGTCCCTTGACCTACCTGGGCTTCAGCTTAAAAATCACAATATACTTGATTATGAGATTCTGATTCGAATGCCTAGCTAAAAGTCTCTTCCTTGGCAAGGTTGTTGTGAGTATCAGATGAGACAGTGCCTAGAAGTGCTTCACAGAACACCAAGCTTGAGAGAAATGGCTCATCACCATCACCATCACCACCATCATCATCACCATCATCATCACCATCACCATCACCATCACCATCACCATCACCATCATCATCACCATCATCATCATCATCATCGTCATCGTCAATGAAAGTCTGGAGATGAGTCCTAGCTCGCTAACAAAGTTGGGCAGGACACTTCGCATCGTCTCTCACTTTCCTTATCTAGAAAATGAGGAGGCTGAACTGCATAGTCCCTCCTAGCTCAAATTTATTTTGCTTTAGAATGAATAATTTGCTTAACTCTCCTAGGTATCATTGCATTCCCCCACCAGGATCCCTGATTGATGGAATGTGTACCTGGAGTTGGGGGGTAAGGAGGAAATTAGGGGGTATGCTTTTTCCAACTCTCTGGCCAAGCTTCTGCTCAGCCTCCCAAACTAGGAAAACGCATGGATTCTGCATCGCCTAACAGCAGGCACCCACAACATATCTACCCATCTTGGTCACCTTTATAGACAGCATCCATCAAAGTAGCTCATCAAGCATTTATTAAGCACCTATGGTGTGCCACCTGCTAAGCTAGGCACTAAGGATGCCATACAAATAGAGCATAAACAGAGACACTTCCTGACCTCAAGAAACTCATGTGCTGCTTGGAGGATACAACTTCACAGAGAGATGGTTTGTCCAGGATCCCACAATCAATGTGTATCAGCCCTGAGTCTTCTGGAGTCCAACAGCAGATAGCAGACTTGCCAGTCTGCTATCCACTACTTCATGCTGCCTTCCTTTATTAATTATTTTTGTACAGATATGACCCCAAGTGAGATTTTCTTAGGAAAATAAACATTAGGTCCTGCCTATGTGTGAGAGAGAGAAACAAAGAGACAGAGACAGAGAAACAGAGACAGAAAGAGATAAAGACTGTAAAGATAGAGAGAGACAGACAGAGACAGAGACAGAGAGGGAGAGTGATAGGGAGAGAGAGACACACACACACAGAGACAGAGGCAGAGAGGGAGAGTGATAGGGAGAGAAACAGACAGACACAGAGACAGAGAGACAGAGAGGGAGAGTGATGGGGGGAGAGAGAGAGAGAGAGAGAGAAAAGAAGAAGAGAAGAAGAAGAGAAGAAGAAGAAGAAGAAGAAGAAGAAGAAGAAGAAGAAGAAGAAGAAGAAGAAGAAGAAGAAGAGAAAATGGAGAGAGAATGAAGAGAGAAGAGAGGGGTTGAAGAGGAAAGAAGAGGATAGGGGATGGAGAGAGGATTAAGAGAAGAGGAGAGTAAGTTACTTTACCTTAACCCCTGATGAAGTTATCCTTCCAAATCACTATTATTGATTTGAACCTGTCCAGCTTTCCAAAGAAAGGAATTGATTATTGAGGGAAGAAATGAATGTACAAAGTCAATATTTTATAGTTGGCGATGAAACGTGAATGCCTGATGCCCAAGAAATCATTTGATTTAAAGGTTCGAGAACACAATGCATGACTTTTCACAGAAGAAATATAAAAGAACAAATTAGGATTTGCTGCCAAGGCCCTGAAACCTTCTCCAAATCGTGCCATTCCTGCTGCTCCCTGGAGGTTTTCCTCTTGGACTACTGATTGAGTAAGTGCTTTCTGAGTTGTGAAGGATATGCCTTTAATCACAACTGTGAAGGAACCCACATAGTTTTTCTTATTTGAAGGAGAAACTTAGGAAAGTTCTTCTGACATTGCTGTTCTTTTTCTTTCTTTCTCTTCTCATTTTGCCTAGCCCAAAACAAAATTACTGGGTAGATATCCAGAGTGCCCTTAAATTGCAGCCAACCTCCATTTTAATAAATAGGATCTTTAGGTCTTATTTCTACCCTTGCTTTGCCTTTTCTTGGTACTTTTCCTGGTATACACTATTATCCCCCTTTTAAAAAGTTTTGTTGATATTCTCTCATTTCTGTTTTAATGCCACTATGTTAGGCTTATAGATAGAGAACTATAAGGTCCTCAAAGCTACCTAATCCAACCACCTTATTTTATAGAGGAAAGAACTGAGGTTTAGGGAAGTTAAGTGACTTGTACAAAGTCATACAAGAAGGAATCATCCAAGGAGAAGGATTTAAATTCCTATTTTCTGACAAAAGTGACAATACTCTTTTCATTGGACGTACTGTCTCCTTTCATATTCCATTAATTCCTTCCCCATTCTGCCCACAGATACCTCCCATGTAACAGTTATCTATAGTCAAACCACACAAATCGGCGGATTGGCCATGACTGAAAATGTATGCCTCATTCTATACATGTTGTCCACCACCTCTCTGTTGAGTGGCTGGAGATGGGTGTCATCACCGTATGCTTGTGGTCCCCTTCATGACATTCATGCCTTCCTCCTTAGGAACTTCAGCATTCATGCTACTGATCCTTCCAATGATCTGGCCTCAGTTTCTTGAAGTTCATATCCACTAGACGCAAATTCAGCAAACTTTCATCAGGCCCTGGGAATCATGCTAAGCTTCTTGAGCAATTAGAACTGCTACACTTTCAGAAATTCGGCTCAAATTCTCCTCTAGACTGTATACTTCTGTTCCTCCATAACTCCTACCTAATAGCTCTTTGCTAATCAAATGAGATCAAATAAGCCAAGTACTTTGACATCTTAAAGCTTTACAAAATATTAATTGTTATCAATATTATTATTATCATCAGCATCATTACTGCTACTGATATTACTATGACCACCCTCACACTGACCTGGGGTCCCTCAACCCATTCTTATGCTATCAGAGCATCTGGTCCCTTCTGGCTACTTTAGGCTCCCCTTCTAGCCTTAATCATCTGGATAAACCATTTCAGCCATGCCATTGCAGGAGACTTAGACTCCCCTTCTTCTTTCCCTTCTGCCACACATACTTGGACATAATCAGCCTTGGGGAAATGTTACTGTCCCTTTGCTCCACTTCTGCTAGTGAATGGTTAGAGCTGGGGATCAGCCAGTACAGTCCTCAGGGCTGGTGCCCACTGAGTCTTCTCTGTAACCCTTCTAGCTAGGTGTCCCTGCCTTATCGAGTGTGATCAGATCCTCCAACGGTGAAGCTGACAGGTTGCCATTTGATACATGATGAGTGCTTTCTGGTGCTTAGTGTTTTGGTCATGCTGTTCTATCCATCTCAAATGCCCTCCCCTTTACTGTTTCCTGGTTAAAATCCTAGCCATTCTTTCTTTCAATTTAGTCCAGCAAGCATTTATTGAGGGCCTACTGTGTGTCAGGCACTATGCTAGGCCCCAGTGAATGAAAGTAAAAAATGACATACAGCTTGACCTCATGGAACTTATATTCTCATGGCAGAGAAGGGGTCCGAATCAAATGCCCTTCTGGGAAGTCTTCCCAGATTCATCTACCTCTTTCGCTTACTTCCAGCCCCCATATCCAGTGTATCTCCTTGTTCAATTTCTCCATCTTACCTTGTCTGAGCCCTATCCAAAGCATTCATTCCATTTGGCTTGGCATCAGGATTTATTTATTTATCTTTGTTTACTCTCCATTACCAGATAATAAGCTCCTGGTGTGTGGGGATCATATTTTATTCATTGATATATCCCCCACAGCTCTTTGAACCATGCGTTTTCTATAGTAGGACCTAAATAAAAGTCTGCTGAGTGGAACCAGTTTGAGTTCACCAAACAAGGACCTTAAAAGCCTTGTCTGACATTCAGTGACATTACGGGAGCAAAGATCTAGAGCTAGAAGTTATGTAAAAGAAGAATTTACCCAACCCTCTCCTTTTACAGATGAAGAAACTGAGACTGGGGAGGTTAACTGATTCCCAAGGTCATGGGGGTAGGAAATATCAGTGTCAGGATTTGAATACAAGCTCTCTATATCTAAAATCGATGGTCATTCTACTCTCCTACATTGCTTACCACACTCCTCACCCCCATGAAAAAGATGTTTTACATTACCATGATATGTATTCATTTTACATAGTTAATATTTGCATTGCGTTCATGACAAAAAGGACATCTGCTCTTTTGCCACCTCCTACCTGAAAGATGTGGGAGAGAAGATGACACCCACAGGAAAATCTCTTAGCAGAGAGTGCTAGGGAGTAGTGGGAAAGAAATGAGCAATGGCAATCATAGATTTTAGGCAAAAAGGGAGCTTAGAGGCCACGTAGTCCAACCTTCTCATTTTACAGATGAGAAAACTGAGGTTCGATGAGGTTACATAACTTTCCTGTGATCGTGTAGCAAGTTGGTATCAGAGGCGTGATTTGAATGCAGGTCTTCCTTCCTCAAAGTCCAGCACTGTGTACCGTATGTCATGCTGGTAGGCGTCAATGACTCTAACAAAGGCTTTGCAATATAAATGGGGGAGGATGCAAGCATTGGTGTCCTGAGCTCCTATCAGTGTCAGGGGAGGGACATTCTCAGCAGTGGCAGGCTAGGGATGCTTTCAGGAATGCTGATTAATATCATCTGAGAGTCTCTGCAGAAAAATATATCCTGGTATGTTTAGCACATTTGAAAAATCAAGGGAAAATAATATCGATAACAATACCATGCTTTGATTTAGTATTTTATACTTGCAGCATACTTTTACATTATGAAGAATACAACCTCATGCAAGGCAAAGTTCACAAAACCAGCAAAAGTATATGCACAATGACCAGAAGAATGTCAAAGAACAGCTCCCAAAATGTCAATACTGTCATTATAGAGACCAAGCTTGGCCCTAAAGAAGAGAAGGGACAATGGGTCTCACTTCACTCTTTGCAGAGGTGGGAATTTATGGGAATAGGACATTATACTGTCAGATTTAGCAGATGTGTTAGTTTTGCTAAACCACTATATTTCTCTTTTTATGTCATTTTTTTCATCAAGGCTTAGCATAGTGTCTGCCTGATAGTAGACACTTAATAATTTTTTAGTGAATCGAATATTTATTGTGGGGATCACTACCTGTGTTGTTGAGGGAAGAGGTGGATACATATATATTTTTTAAATGAAAAAGATGTAAAAGCAATGGATATGAATGAAATTTTGAAAATATTTTTATGCCCATTATTATTGTTGAGTCATTTTCAGTCATGTCTGACCCTTTGTGATGCCATTTAGGATTTTCTTGTCAAAGATGCTGGAGTGATTTGCCATTTATTTCACCAGCTCATTTTACAGATGAAGAAACTGAGGCAAACAGGATTCAGTGACTTGCCTACGATCACACAGCTAGCAAGTGTCTGAGGCTGGATTTGAATCCATCTTCCGATTATCTGCTTTATCCACTGTGCCACCTAGCTGCCCATCTTATCTCCTTTATGTCCATTATCCTTGTATAATAGTTTAGTAAAATAAGTGCCACTAGGATTGTTACCCACAATTTACAGATGTGAAAACTGAGACTCAGAAGTTAGATGACTTAGCCAAGATCATAGTTAATAAGTGGCAGAAACATGCATACATCCAAGTCTTCTGACTCCTTAATGCAACTCTTCCCTCTACAGCATTATATGGTCTTTAAAGACAGCATAAGGAGAACAGAGAACTAGTGATGTTGGTTTTTTAATTTATTCTTGAGTGAAGCTTAAACATTTTCAAAATTTTGTTTACTTTATATGCAATAATAGTTCATCTATATGCTTAGAGAAAGAGACCTTCTAAAAGTTAAAAAATATTGCTGGCACGTAAAACCTTAAATGAGAATGAATAAATAAAGACTTGGCATGCTCTCCTGAAAGGTTGCTGACCCTGGTATGAGACAGTGATCAATATCGTGTATGGCAGAAGCCTTTTCCTGAATCTCCTAAATATAGAGTATTTCCTCTCCCCATTTTCCCCATTTAAGGCAGACATTTTATTGTTAAACCCTGGGGTCAGATGCAAAAGGATGGGGAGGACCTGCTGAAGGAGGGAGATGATGCATATTTTTTTTGTTTATTTATTTGTTTGTTTTTTGTTTCCCTGAGCTGCCAAAACCTAACAAGGTTGGAGAACCTGTGGCCTCAAGGCCACATGTGGCCCTCTAGGTCCTCGGTTTTAGTCATTTGACTGAGTCCATATTTTATAGAACAAATCCTTGTATTAAGGGGATTTGTGCAGTGAAGTTTGAATTCAGTCAAAGGGCCCCACCCAAGGATCTAGAGGGCCACATGTGGCCTCAAGACCACAGGTTCCTACACCCCTTTTTAAGCTTCCAAAGGCCACTTAAGAGAACATCCTTGAATGTCAGATTTGTAAAGAACATTGGAGATGATCCAGACTTTCATTCTCATGTTACAGATGAGGGAAATGTTATGAGAACAGTTGGAGAATTATGGACAATAATTAAGGAATGTACCATTTATGTAAAGCAAATGGGTCTGACTTAAACATAATTCATACCTTTCTCACTGCTCTTGGCAAGGCTTCAGAAATTCAATATTCTTGTTCGTGATACTGACATTATCTGTAGAAATACATGTGTGTGTGCCTGTGTGTGTATAATATGTATGTATGCATGTGTATATATGTATATATGTGTATATGTATGTATTTGTGTATACATATGTATATATTTGCATACATGTGTATGTATGTGTGTATATACATATATGTATATATATACATATATATATATATATATATATATATACATATATATATATATATATATATATATATGTATGTATATATATCCTCAACCACACTTCCTTCTTAGTCCGATGGGTACAATTTTTCTAATTCATTTTCCAAACTCTGGTACCTGACTCTATTTTGATGCTCAAAGAGAATTTAACTATTTTTCTAAAATAACAAATGTTCAGCCATTCACCTCCTACACTTTTTTTCCACCCTTCAAAAACTTGTATGATATTTTTTGAAGTTTGGTTCACAAGGCCATTCTTAACACTATGCCCATTTTAGCAACTCCTCCAAAAAGACACTCAAATTTCTGTTCCCATGGGTTCAATTATTACCTCTATGTAGATGACTCATAAATCCGCATATCAATTCCTCTGTTCTACTCCCAGATCTTCAGTTTGCTGCTATATATGGATGCAGAAAATGGAACCCATTGTCATCGCTGCCCGTATCTGCCACTCTTGCCAATTTCCTATTTCTGATGCTGGCCCTACCATCCTCCCAGTCAATCCAGACTGAGGCCTCAGGGCCCTTTGACTCTTCCCTCTCCTTCATGCCTCCATCCAATCATATTTCATGTGCTACTGCTTCAGCATCCGTCCTGACTGATACTCTCTGCCATCTCTGTACTCACATGACATCCTTGCTCGGACATGTAATATGATATGATACAATACAATATGGCATAACATGATAATATGGTATGTTATGATATGATATAATCACAACAAAACATATCTTTTAACTGTTGTAATAGTCTCCCAACTGCTCTCCCAAACTTCAATCCCTATTTTCTTCAATCCGTCTTTTATGTAGCTGCCAAAGTCATCTTTCTTTTGAACAAGTTTAACCATGGCACTGCCTTACTCAAACACCTTTATTGACTTACTACTCTCTAGTGAATAAAGTAAAACTCCTCACACTTCCATTTAAGTCCAGGTACAAGCCAAATTCAGTAAAATTTATTAAGCATCTTGCGTATTCCAGGCTACAACATACACACTATGTATATCTGTATGCATACAACATATATACTATGTTAGCAGCCTTCAGTATTTCAATGGATCTCTGTTCTCATTTATTGATGTCTCTCCTCCACATTTGCAGATTTCATTCCCTCTTCACCTTCTTATCCACTGGACTCTTGTCCATGGCTTCCCATAAATCTTCCAAGGGAATTAACTGAACATATAAGTAGTTTTCTTCCCTACATTTTAAAATCGTGTAGATACCAATGGAGCACCCATACTGTTCATTAGTTAACCCTTTCTTTTACTATATGAATGACCTCCCTTTCCATTCGCATATCTCTTTGATATTATTCCATATGAGGCTTCTACATAATTCTTTATTGTAATATGACAAAATCTACCCAAACTACAACATGCAACTCTATTTCCCTTTTCGTGACCTTCAGAGATTGAAATATTCTATGAATTATAGCAGTACATTATTATTGGAGGGTGATAGATGTTTTAAAAGGCAGATTTTGTTTCAGGGAGAAGTTTGATTTCCCAAAGACATTTCAGCCTGCTTCCCTCCTATTAACCTAATTCTAGGTTCAGTCCTTTGTGAATCTATATAATATGTCCAAGATAACATGTATACACACACACACACACAGGTGTGACCAGTTTTATGGGCTGCCCACCCAACTATGTGTTTTAGTGTGGACTATAGGTCATTTTCATCCACTTAGTTTTTTTTTCCCTTTTTTGTATGGTTAGACTGAACTTTGAACTTCTGTGAGCCATCATTTATTTAGAAGGCTCTGCAAGACTATAGCACTTGATGCCATCAGCCTAGTTTGTGCATCTAGGATATGCACAAACAAGAGCCTTCAAAAGATCTCATCATCAATAGGGAAACTCTCTTCGAGTTGATTTCTTCCTTCAAGATAGATATCCTCCATTACAAGAGAAAACATTTCCATTTTATGCCTGAATTTATATCAGTGATCCAAAACTTTTATCTGTGCTGTTATATCTTCCAAGGAATTTTTTGTTATTTTGACATTTGTGTGAGGGAATCAATGTTGGAAGCAATCCTTTTAGGGTGATATTTTATCCTAAAAATCAAAGAATCTGAATAATTAATGAATAGTAAGCATAATAGCATTTAGTGTCTCTTTAACCTTTCAGTGAATTGGGTGAGTCTGTGATGTTCCATTGAATATCATCTAGAGAAGCCTACTCTCTCTTGGTCTTCCTCACTGAAGCCTTTGTAACTCTATTGATTATTCTGTGAAATATTTTGTAGACATGGGAAAATAAATGTACGTGTTAGTAGTTGTGATATTTCCCCGGTTGTATTTTTTATCCAATCGTACTAAGTTTTGTTTTGTTTTGTTTGCTAAGTATTTAGAAAAGTTCATCCTCTCTTTCAGCTATCTTCAAGCCTAATTCCTTCAAGCAATTGATAATTGTATTGACTTCAATGTGGATATTCTATGTAATCTTGCTACTCTCTCCATCTTTGTTTTATTTAGTACAAACCCCATATAGAATATTGAGGACTGTGATGTTAGAGCTCAAATGTGGGGGCTCTGCTGTTACTGATAGAGAAAGGAGTGTGTTGTGGTGATCTGGAGAGATCTGTTGCATTTTTCACCCATTCATTGTCCTTCCGAATTCATTCGTAAATGGTATTGGGGTCAGATTTTGTTGAAATTCTAGCCACATTGTCTGTAAACCCCCATCCAAAACCATTTTACTTGTTTTATAAAATGATACATCCACTCTTTCATAGGAAATTCATTTATATTCTAAATGGACATTTCCCTTGGCTGCCATATTACTTCACTTGGAAAAGAAGTCCAGTTTTATATAAGGCCGTTAAGTATTTTTTGGTCTCCTTGGGTTCGTGATTTATTTACATCAATTACAGTGTGATGTAATGGATAGGGAACTGGTCTTTGGGTGATTTGGACCTTGGTCCTCCTCTGATACAGACTGTCTGCGTGTTCTGGGGATGCTGGTCCTCATCTAATGCACACTTACTGTCTCTTCTGGGAAAGCTATTTCATTCCTCATTGCCTTGGACGATTGTCTGACTATAAATTTCAAATTTTCCAATCAGCATTTGTAGAGGAAGTTTTTTTTGTTTGTTTTGTTTTGTTGGGATTTGTTTCGTTTCTACACTGATGAGAAAAAGGTACACGCCAAAATCCAAACAAAGTCTAAAATAATAATAGTAATGCCTGGCATTTATATGGGGCAGCTAGGTGGCACAGGGGCTAGAGCACCAGACCAGGAGTCAGGCAGACCTGAGTTCAAATGTGATCTCAGACATTTGCTAGCTGAATTTATATCAGTGATCCAAAACTTTTATCTGTGCTGTTTTATCTGACCCTGGGAAAATCATTTAACACTTTTTGCCTCAATTTTCTTCTCTGTAAAATGAGCTGGAGAAAGAAATGGCCAGCCATTCCAGTATCTTTGCCAAGAAAACCCCAAACAGAGTCACAAAGAGTCAGCCATGACTGAAACAACTGAACAACAACATTCATATAGTACTTTGTAGTTTGCAGAATGCTTTACTTGTATTACCTCATTTAATCCTTAAAAACAGTCTGTGGGCTGGTGTTATCATTAACTCCATTTTATGAATGAGGAAACTGAAGGTAAGAGAAATTGAGAGATTTGACCCAGGCCATGCAGCTAAGCAAGTGTTAGAAGCAAGATGTAAATTTGTCTTCCTTGCTCCAAGCCCAGCATTCTAGCCTCTGTACCACCTAGCTGTACCCAAAACTGCCTTAGAAAATGACAGTTGTCAATGTGCATTGTTTATATATCCATTTTCCCTTTGACAGTGTCAATAAATTATTTAGATAGGTCTGGTAGGTTTTGTCTCTACTCTAGATCACATCTGATTTTTAATTTTTCTGCTGTTTGATATTGATTTGGATATTTGCTCAATGAGTTGATGATTTGATCAAAAGCACGGCTGACTCAGAAATGATTCACACATTGGTCATCAGTCACCTGTCTTCCATCCTTTAGAGTGTAATCAGTTTCATTTTTCATGATGTCGTTTGGTACTCACCATGCCTAATGCTTCCTGAGTTTTTTCTAAGAAAGTTCACACAGAGTATAGGAATGCATCTTCTGTGTTGCCTAATCTATATTTCCGTCATATTTTTTTTCTGTGACCACCCCAATGGCCTTTCTTGTGAAGTCACTGATTTTGAAGTATACGCTAATTTAGTTTGAAGGGCTCTTATTGAGTTATTTGTGGGTTTTCTCTACCTCTTCCTCTTCTGCAGTACATGTCAGATTACCCGCAATTATTTTCATGATATTCTTTTTGGCAGTGTTTATCATGTATTATGTACTATGAGATAACCTAGTACCTTATGGAATGATGTCTCTCTCCCCTTGGACTCATAACCAATTTCTTTATTTGTCCCTTCAAGGAGAACCTCTGAGTCATCCTTTATAATGATTCTATCAAGATTTATATGATGCATTTCCTTTAGAAGTTTGTCCAGATATCATTTTCTGGACAAGAATTTCACACTCACAGTCCTAAAAGTTGAGTTGCCATTCATAGTTGTATGATCCTTACAAACTTCTGATTTCTTTTCTAATACTCTGCTACCATTGCTGGAGAATTAAAAGGGGACATCTCCTCCAATAGAATGTGCACTCCCTGAGTTCAGGGACTCTTTCAAGGGCCTCGCCCAGTACGTGTCACAGAGTAGGTGCTCAATAAATATTTTATGGCTACTTGATTGGATCATTGCTATGACCAGTAAAGACACATCCTTCCAATATTGTGCTTCATTCTGCAATTTCTATGGATTCATAAGCTAGCAATTAAGCATGAGATAATAAATACTTTTATAGGAATTTTCATTTATGTTGACTTTCAATAGGAGTGCAAGTTGCTCTATAAATTCCTAAGGCATTTATTTTATTTTTTTATTGGAAATTCTTTTCATGGGCTTGTTCATTGCATTGTTAATTCCGTTGGCTTCTTGCCTAGGGCAACGTAATTGGTCTGCCTCCCTTTTTTCTCAGACTGCCATCGTTACCAGTTGGCAGGCCCCATCAGGACAGATTGGTGGGGTATTGGTGCTCTGGAGCAACTAAGCTTTGAAAATTTCAACTCAGAAGAAAATGAAAAAAGCTAAACAGGAAGCTGAGCTTTTCCTTGAGGGGGAGAATTAAATAAGAGCCTTTTGAGAGCCAATTTACCCACTAGCTAGTAGGGAGTGAATGCATCTGAAGGTACCTGGGCAATCTGAAAGAAAAAGATGAGGATAAGAAGAAAAAACAAAGACCTAATATCCAGAAAGTAGCCAAGATGGTGGTTTTGTCAATAAAATCATTCTCTGCAGGGGAGGAAAACAAATGGTTAAACAGTAAAAGTTCTCTTAAATCACTTTCTTGGCCTCCAAAACAGATCAAGTCCAAAGGGTTGATCAGTTCTGCTGCCATCTTTTGTCTAGCCCTCTAATGACCTAAACCACTCACTACTCTAGCCAGCCAAATAACACATTTTCCAAAACCTTCATCCCCTTCTACCTTATAAAATACAGCTTATATTCATGAAGAAGTGGTATGGTATGATGGAAAGAATATGGGAACAGAACAGAATGGAATCACGACAGTTGTATTCCCATCTTTATTCTCCCACATACTTACTTTTGTGATCCTGATCGAGCCTTTGGAGCTCTCTGCATCTTATTCTTTAAGATACAACTGTAGCTGGAATGAGAGAGAGGCAGCATGGTAGCGCATAGGGTGTTGCCCTTGGAGTCAGGCAGCTCTAGGGGTTCCAGTCCTGACTCTCATACTTGCGAGCTGGGTGACCATGACCAAGTCTCTTCCCTTCTTAGAGCTCAGGCAGCTAACTGGCATGGTGGATAGAGCATTGGGCTTGTATTCAGGAAGACTTGAGTTCAAATCCAGTCTCAGATACTTATTAGCTGTGGCAAGTCACTTAACCTCTGTCTGCCTCAGTTTCTTCAACTGTAAAATGGGGCTGATAATAATAGCACTCATCTCCCAGAGTCATTGTGTGAATCAAATGACACAGTATTCATAAAGCATTTAACACAGTGCCTGGCCTATTATAGGTACTATATAAATGCCTATTCCCCTCCTTTTCTCTCAGTTTCCTCGTTTATAAAATGGAATTCATCATAACTATAGTTTGATCTTAAATGAGATAATGTATGTAAATGACACTGGCAGCCTTAATCTGTCCAATGAGGCAGTTGTACCAGATGACCTCCATGACCACTTCCGTCTCCCTCAATCATCCTCTATAACTTCGTATTGTTATCCCTTGGTTTGATGCCTTGCATCTGACACATTCTGACTGTGTGCCCATGGACAAATCACTTAACCTCTTAATGCCTTAGGCAGTCCTTTAAGACTAATTATAGGTGAGTTGCTGACATGAATTGGTAGAGAGTTTTAATGCCAGATACTATTCCCTAAATTGGTTAAAAAAAACTATAGCTTTGGATCCTCCTTTCTTTCCACCCACCCCCAAAATAATGAATTCTACCTCACATTGTAAATGACAAATTATACAGGAGAAGTGATGTAAAATGTTTCTCCCAGAGAGGTGTATGATGGCAAAAGGAATTGGCCAACTGTGTGGCAATAACACAAGTCCACTTGTTTCACTGCTTCTACTCACTGTTGGAAGATTTAGAGAAATAGACTCAGTACATTGAGTAGACCCTCAGTCTTCCAATACCAAGATATCCTATCTTGGATTTTGCAGGTAGTAGTATTAGACACTAAGTACAAACTTATAGTACCCGTACTAAGCCCCACACCCTAAACGAGTCTGATTTTGGATTAAACTCTTTTTTCTTCCTGAGAAGACTACTGAAAGAATGAATGTTGCAAGTTCTTTGCACTTTCAGGCTAGGGAATAATATCAGAGTTATTTTAATTAAAGTCAATTTTATCTAGCCCAAAGTCCCTACTTAGCATATTGTAGCTACTTGAATTTCCATAGTTGGTTATTGCAGCTAATAGATTTTATCCCTCAATTCTCAAGAGATGAGAGGAAACACAAGAAAAGTTGCATAGAGGTTTTGGAAATTTCTCCAATGCATTTTCAAGGCATTAATTAGTAAGGGAAGTTTTTGCTTTTGGAGCAGAGTATGGTCTAGAAGCTCCCCCTTTTGATTTGTAAATCTCAAGTAATCCTTCTTAGTGTGCTCACTTGCATCCAAATCCCATGTCAGACTGAATTTATTTAATATATATTTTCCCAGCAAAACAGAATTAGTGATTGATTTTAGTAAGGAAACCTTCTCCTTATCATTAGCAAGGCAACTTTCTCCTTGTTATTACAAAGGGATCCTCCTTGTCATTAGCAGTAAACCATGTATGGCCCTGTGGCTTGGACTTTCAACTCGATAGTATTTTATACTGTATTGACTCTGAGTTTTCTGATTATAATCAATCTCTTTTGCGATGTAATGCCATCCTGCACTGCAGTTGTGCAGTCCCTGTTCACCAGAACTGCAGCCTTTATTCCTGGAGATCAGAGTATTCAATCTAAATGGGGGAAAAATAGAACAGAAATTAACAAGGTGCAGGTTTTTGCCGACCCTAGAAATCAATACCTGCAAAGCCGAGTAGCATTATGTCTTGGCAGATGCCATCTTGATAGCTTTGCTGCTGTTTCACGTTAGTAGTGGCAGAGCATCAGATTAAGGGACCCTCGCAAGAGTGGGGCATAAATTGAGAAGTTTATTTTTACTGCCTAAAAGCTACAAAGTCAGTTAGAATAAATGGGACAGTCAGCCATGAATTAAATGATGGGCAAGAAATGCTTACTCTTTACCTGGAAAGTGAGGCTACATTCATTTATGAAATTTATTTTTTTTATTTTTCAGATTTTATTTCATTTAAAAATGTTGTGGTTATTTATTTATTCATTACTCTTGTTTCTAAATATTTCTGCCTCTCCCCTCCCCTGAGAGTCATCCCTTGGAACAAAGAAAAAAATGTAATTGAGCAAACCCATCCAAAACATCAGTCCTGACAATATATGAAATATTCCATACCCAGAGTCCCTCAACACTGTAAAGAAAGAAGGGAGGTATATTTTCTCAGTCTTTTTCCAGTATCAATCTTTGTCGCTATAATTATACAGCATTCTGGTTTTTTTTTTTTAATTTCTTCTTTCCCATAAAATTTCTTTTTTAAACATTGAGTTCCCCAGAGTACTGGTCCAAATCCATTTATTTTTAGGCCCATGCCGAGTCATACTCATGGTTTCTGTCCATGGAGGCTGTCATGTATTATTTTTTTTTACTTCATATCAATTTCCAAATGTATCCCTCCCATATACCCTATCGATTGAGCCACTCTTTGTTAATAAATGAGAGATAGATAGATAGATAGATAGATAGATAGATAAAAGAAAAAATAAGTTGAACTAAACCAAAAATTAATATTGTCTGACCATATACATTATTCTATATCCATAATCTCCCACCTCTTTATGAAGAGAAGCATGGGCATTGTCTCAACTCCAGGGCCAAGTTTTGTCATCATCATTATACATGAGCCGTCACTAGTAAAGTCCAACTTCAAATTTATCTCCACCATTCTCTCCAGTCTTCTAATGTGTCTCCCTTCCTAATTCCTGCTTTTATCCTTGATAGAGGCAATACCTCTTTCAAAATCCCGGCTGAAATAAGGCCGTTTTCATGTAATCCCTTTCCCCTTTCCCCTACCTCCACCATTTAATTCACACAGATGAAATCTCTTCTTTTTTCCCTTATTCCCATTTCTCTTTTCCTATTTTGGTCCATAAAGCATTATATAGTGCAATTGGTGGAAGAAAAACTGAGAAAATCATCCCCACTTTAATGTATCTGGCAGTTATATTCAGCATAACTTTAGTATATATACAATTGGCTTACATGAGTTTCCCTTCAGGGATGAAATCTTGACAGCATAAATTGGAGATAGGTTTTGTAAAGTACAGAAGACTTTCATGCTTATTCTGTAAATTGAAATTGTACATAGGAAATTCTTGGAGTCAAAAAAAATAGAGTGCTTTCAAATTTTCTTGGTAAAAATAATTCTACCTTTCAACTTTTTATACATGGGTGGGGAAAGATTGTTAAGATTTTTTTAAAATTTATGCCTTTCTTTTAAAAAAAAACTATACTATGCTTATTTCATAATATTGTCTACCTCCCCTAAGCCCCACCCTCACCTCCACACCCAATGATTCCTGACTCCAGGCCCAGCACTCTGTCCTAATAGTTAAGCAAAAGTAATCAGCAAAATTATAGGGTCTTTTAAGCAGATGCAGGAAGCTGAGGAAAATCCTGAGCATAGGTTCCAAGGATTCAGGAAAAGTGACCCTTGGTTCAATGATGCCAGAGATACCAGATGTAAAACGACTGGTCCAATGATGTTTGCATCAAATTGGATGCTGCATTTCTCATCAGTTTTCCTGATTGTGAGCACTGCTTGTTTATTTGAAAGTCGTACCTTTTGTTTTATTTGCCCTGGCACTGGGCAAGCCATAGTTCCCTCTGAGTAGCTGGCACTTACACTTTAAGCAAGGCTCTGATTGCCCTGTCAATCACAACTCGGAAGAACTTGGAACTTCCGAGATTGATGCTTGACAGAATAATTAGAAAACTGTCACTTGAAGTAACCACTGCCACACTCCCTAGAGAAATGGGCCCATGCCAAACGTGTGCTGGCCAGATCTAGAGGTTAAATGTGCACTAAGACAAAACATAGCGTGTCACCAGAGAAAATTACTTCAAATCTACACTGCAAGTGATGCTCCTTATGCTTCTAAACAACGGCTGCCCAATTTGTTGGGTCTGCCCTGATCTGGCCTATGCATCAAAGTGCTTTACTCTGTTTCTGACACATTTGATGCTGCTTAAAAACCTTTTTCAGTGGATTTCCCATCTATGGAAGGATTTCTTTGCCATCGTGCTTGTAGAAAAATTTGGAGCTTCCCTGGGACCAGCATCAGCATTGCTGTGGACCTTCCATAAACTGGGTTTAAAAGAAAACGTTCATGGCCCATCTGCCTCATGAGGGATTAGAAAATGTGCTTGATTTGGAGTCTTGAGGCTTTGGTATTCAAGTTGCTGACAAATGAGGAGGAGAGTTGGCCTGATGCAGCATCCATTGACCTGTAGAATACATTACCACGAAATCTATCTCTGTTTAAATCTTCCATTTGGTCCAGGACTCCTCCTCATATCTATGTGGGGTTTAATTCAGTGCAACATAAAGTTGATTAAATGGAAGTTCAAGGAAGTATTTAGACAATCTTGTATTGCATTTATTCATATCAGTCAACAAATACTTACTAAGCACCTACCACATGCCTGGTAGGTGGTAGCAAGGTGACTCAGTGGATAGAGCATTCAACCTAGAGTCAAGGAGATCTGAATTCTTTTTTTTTTAATTTTTTTTTTTTGTTTTTGGCAAGGCAATTGGGGTTAAGTGACTTGCCCAAGGTCACACAGCTAGTACTTGTGTCAAGTGTCTGAGGCCGGATTTGAACTCAGGTCCTCCTGACTCCAGGGCCGGTGCTCTACTGACTGCGCCACCTAGCTGCCCCACTGCGCCACCTAGCTGCCCCAAGGAGATCTGAATTCAAATCTGGCCTCATACATTTACTAGATGTGTGACCGTGGGCACCTAATCTCTGTTTGTCTTAATCCACTAGAGAAGGAAATGACCAACCACTCCAGTATCTTTGCCAAGAAAACCCTATGGAAAATGTTGGTGTGCTATGATTGACAGAGTCATGAATAGTCAGACATGACTGAACAACAACAACACATGCCAGTCACTATGCTTGGCACAAGGGGATTTGGTACAAAGAATTAAACAATCCCAGGTTATAAGAATTTACATAGACAACATGTACATAGAAAAAATCATATAGTATAAATAAAAAGTAAATAGAAATATATACAAAGTATGCAGGAAGCAAGGTGGTGTAGTCGATCGATCACAGAACTTAATCAGGAAGATTTGAGTTCAGATTCAGCCTCAGACACTTATTGACTGTATGATGATGGGTAAGTCATTTAACGACTTCTGCCTCAATTTCCTCATCAGGAAAATGAGGATAGTAATAGTACCTAACTCCCAGGGTTATTGTGAGGATAAAATAAGATATTTGTAAAATATTTTGTAAACATTAAAGTACTATATGCATGCTAGCTATTTTATTATTGTTCTATTATAATGTATGTATCATGTAATATATAGCATAAAAGTATTATAAAGTATGAAGCTGAATGCAGATAGTTTGTGAGAGAAGACACTAACAATTGCGAGGGCCAGAAAAGGCTTCATGAAGAAGATGGTACTTGAGCAGTGAGAACTCTCTGAGGTAGAACCAAACAAGCAGTACATTCTGGGCATAGCTGTTGCAAAGATCTGGTGATGGGAGATGGAGTTTCATGTGTGAACGAAGAAGAAGCCAGTCTGTTACTTTACAGTTGACTCCAAATCAGAAAACCTTCTTTTTGTTTTGTTTTTGTTTGTTTGTATTGTTTTATTATTTAATATTTTTTAGTTTTCAACATTGATTTCCACAAGATTTTGAGTTACAAATTTTCTCCCCATTTCTACCCACCCACCCACCCCAAAATGGCATATATTCTAATTGCCCCTTTCCCCAGTCTGCCTTCCCTTCTATCATCCCATTCCACCACCCCCCTTATCTCCTTTCCTGTTACTTTCTTGTAGGGCAAGATAGATTTCTATACCACATTGCCTGTACATTTTATTTCCCAGTTGCATGTAACAACTTCTTTTGAACATTTGTTTTTAGAACTTTGAGTTCCAAATTTTCTCCCTTCTTCCCTCCCCACCTGCCCTCCTTGAGAAGGCAAGCAATTCAACATAAGCCACACATGTATCATTATGCAAAGCACTTCCACAACTGTCACTTTATTTCCCTGCATCCTGTCCTGTCCCCTTTATTCAATTTCCTCTCTTGACCCTGTCACTTTTCAAAAGTGTCTGCTTTTGATTACGTCTTCCCCCAATCTGTCCTCCTTTCTATCATCCCTTCTCTCTTATCCCCTTCCCCCGTACTTTGCTGTAGGGCAAGATACCCAATGGAATGTGTATGTTATTCCCTTCTTAAGCCAAATCCGATGAGAACAAGATTCACTCATTCCCTTTCACCTCCCCCTCTTCCCTTCCAATAGAACTGCTTTTTCTTGCCACTTTTATGTGAGATAATTTACCCCATTCTATTTCTTCCTTTTTCCTTCTCCCAAGATATTCCTCTCTCACCCCTTAACTGTATTTATTTATTTATTTTTAGATATCATCCCTTCATATTCAAATCATCCTGTGCCCTTTGTCAATATATATGTATATTCCTTTCAACTACCCTAGTACTGAGAAAGGTTTCATGAGTTATAAATATCATCTTTCCATGTAGGAATGTAAACAAAACAGTTTAACTTTAGTAAGTCCCTTTTGATTTCTCTTTCCTGTTTAACTTTCCTTGCTTCTCTTGATTCTTGTATTTGAAAGTCAGATTTTCTCTTCAGCTCTGGTCTTTTCATTGAGAAAGCTTGAAATTCCTCTATTTTATTGAAAATCCATATTTTGCCTTGGAGCATTATACTCAGTTTTGCTGGGTAGGTCATTCTTGGTTTTGATCCTAGCTCCTCTGACCTCTGGAATATCATATTCCAAGCCCTTCGATCCCTTAAGGTAGAAACTGCTAGATATTGTGTTATCCTGATTATGTTTCCACAATACTCAAACTGTTTCTTTCTGGCTGCTTGCAGCATTTTCTCCTTGACCTGGGAACTCTGAAATTTGGCAAAAATATTCCTAGGAGTTTTCTTTTTGGGATATTTCTCAAGAGGTAATCAGTGGATTTTTTCAATTTCTATTTTACCCTCTAGTTGTAGAATGTCAGGTCAGTTTTCCTTGATGATTTCTTGAAAGATGATGGCTAAGCTCTTTTTTTGATCATGGCTTTCAGGTAGTCCAATAATTTTTAAATTATCTCTCTTGGATCTATTCTCCAGGTTGTTGGTTTTTCCAATGAGATATGTCACATTGTCTTCCATTTTTTTTCATTCTTTTGGTTCTGTTTTATAATTTTTTGATTTCTCATAAAGTGACTAGCTTCCACATTCTCCATTCTAATTTTTAAGGTTGTATTTTCTTCAGCGGTCTTTTGGACCTTCCTTTCCATTTGGCTAATTCTGCCCTTTAAGGCATTCTTCTTCCTCATTGGCCTTTTTGGAGCTTTTTTGCCCTTTCGGTTAGTCTATTCAGTATTTTGGGGGGTCTCCTTTAGCAAGTCATTGACTTGTTTTTTATAGTTTTCTTGCATCACTCTCATTTCTCTTCCCCATTTCTCCTCTAGTTATCTTACTTGCTTTTCCAAATCCTTTTTGAGCTCTTCCATGGCCTGAAACCAATTCATACTTTTCTTGGAGGCTTTTGATGTAGACTCTATGACTTTGTTGACTTCTTCTGGCTGTATGTTTTGATCTTCTTTGTCACCAAAAAAAAAAAAAAGATTTTATAGTCTGAATCCTTTTATGGTTCTTGCTCATGTTCCCAGCCAACTACTTGAACTTTGAGCTTTTTGTCAGGGTATGACTGCCTTCAGAGTGGAGAGTGCTTTGTCCCAAGCTTCAGGGGTCTTCCACTGATGTTTTTAGAGCTGCTTCTACACAGCAAGCTCTGCCACACCAGTGCTCCTCCTTCCCCAAGAACTGCCAACCAGGACTGTGACCCAGATTCAAGCAGGGCAAAGCAAGAGAACCCTGCCTCTGTGCCAGCAAAGTGCTCCCTGCACTCCTGCTCTGATCTGCCACTAGATTCCTCACACTGGCTGGGCCAGGGGTGGGAAGCAGCTGCAGCTGCAGCTCTGGAGGCAGCCACAGGAGCTTCCTGCTGCTGCCACTGTACTACCTCCACCACCCTGGGGCTGGGGCCTGACTGCACCCAGATCCAGCAGTTTTCCTACTGACCTGCTAAGTTGTCTTTGGCATTTGTGCGTTGAGAAGTCTGGTAACTGCTACAGCTCTGTGATTCATGGCCCTAAGGCCTGCTCCTCCCAATCTATTCCTAGCCTGGTTGTTCCTGGGGCAGTCCACCCTGGGCTGGGCTCCACTCCCAGTATGGTGTGATAGACCCTTCACAGCGACCATCCAGGCTGTCCTGAGCTAGATACCTGCTTCCCTCTGTTATTTTCTGGGTTCTGTAGCTCTAGAATTTGTTCAGAGCCATTTTTACAAGTATTTGTAGGGATTTGGGGGAGAGCTTAAGCAAGTTCCTATTTTCCAGCCGCCATATTAGATCTGCCCAAAAAACCTACTTTTAAGCTCATCTCTGATAGTAACCAAGAGTGTGACCTTGTGTAAGCAACTGAACAACTCTAAGCCTATTTCCTACCAGTAAAATGGAAGTAGTAGTATTTCCATTTCCTATCTCATAAGGGCATAGTGAAGATCAAATGAAATAACGTATTTAATGTAAACTTTAAAGCACTATAAACATAGAAATGTGTAATTTACACATATTTCAGCTATTGTTCTTTTTCTTCATATAGCTTCTGACCCCCAGCTGGACTGAAGTCCAGTCTAGCCTGGAAGAGGGACTGCCTCGAAATTATTTGATAGTTTCCCTAAAGCTTCTAGTATAGCGTTGTCCACTCATCAGATGCTCAATAGTACTTAATGAAGGACACTATTATCAAATTGAGTTTATATCAGGAATGCAAGGATATTTAGAATTAAGAAAGTGATTAACTTAATAAACATTAAAAGAAAAAACAACCGAAGCCACGAGAAAAAATAGAAATACTCCCTTATATTAAAATACTTTTTTAAAAGATAGACATGGAAAGCCCAATCTAGTATAATAAAAACATATGTCTGAAACCAAAAACTATTATTATTTGCAACAGGAAAATATTAGAGGCTTCCAAATTAACACATAGATAAAACAATTGTGTCCCAGGCCATCATCAGTCATCTTGATTTTGTCTTACCACTGGACTTCAATGACTCAGGAAGAGATAGTAAGGCTGATGACTTTCTGCAGCTCTGCCTCACTTAAGTCCAATTCACAAACAAAGTCAAGATATCACCTGTTATGTTATTGCTCAGTAGCATTCAAAAGCAAAGATGTCCCTTCTTTCCCTTATAATTTCAAATAATACTAGAAATTCTAGTGATAGCAATAATAGAAGAGGAATCAACTAAAATCATAAAAAAACCATTCACAATGAAGAGGCAAAATCATTCCCATTTGGAAGTGATATGATGGTACTTTGAAAACATCAGAGAAATTTTTTTTAAAAAATGAATTGAAATATTTGATATTTACAGTAAAGTAGTAAGATAGACAAAACAATCCTTAAAATTGTCAGCATTTCTATATAACAATAACAAAAATCAGAAAGAAATGATAAAAAAAGTTTCACTAAAATAGCTCCAGAATGTATACAATAGGAGTCAGTCTACTAGGACCCAGTAAAGACATGAAAACAATTACCAAATGCTCTCATAGAAAATAAGATTTAAATAATAGAAGCATATTAATTACTCATGTTTGTCCCACTCCAATATAGTGCTAACAATCATATCTAGATTACTACAGCTTTAGCAAACTGCTGAGAGGTAACTTTGTACAAAAATTACAAAAATAATACAAATATTCATACAAAAATAATACAATTTGCAGAAATAAAGAAAACCCAACAATCTTGTAACTGTTTCTCTTCACCACCATTCCCCTATATTCCATGAGGATGTAAGCTATTTGAGGTCAAGGATTGCATAAACTTTGTATTGTATCCTTAGTGCTTTTCAAAATTGCTTCATTAATTTATTTATTCAAAACAGGAATGTGATGAGACCTCAAATTATATATTAAAGCAATAATCTACAAAACTAGGATTAGGGGAAGAATCCTTACAAAAAATGTTGGGACAGATGTGACCATGAAAGTGAAGAAAGATTATTACATCAAACTAAAAACATTCTGCATGAATAAAATCAATGCAACTAAGATGAGAAAGGAAATTTTCAATGTGGGAAAAATCTTTGCATCAAATATCTCTGAAACAGATTTAACATCTAAGATACAATGGCAACTGACAAAAATATATGACTATGAGATGGGCTAGATAAAAAGTCAAAGTATATGAACAAGTAGTTCTTACAAGAAGGATGGTAAACTGTTAATAATTATATGAAATATTACTCCAAATCACTAATTACATGAGAAATACAAATCAAATAACTCTGATGATATTTTCCCTCATACACAGCAAATTGATCAAGATAATAAAAGACAAAAATAGTCAATATTGGGAGAACTGAGGGAAGAGAAACCTTTCAATACACTATTGGTGGAGCTGCGAATTTCACCATCCAATGTGGACACCAATTTGTGGTGATAAAGGGATGAAAATGTCTATACCCTTTAATTCTACTTTAACCATCCACTGCTAGGCATCTGTCCTCAAGGAGGACAAAAACAAAAATAAAAGACAAACACACACATACACACACATACACACACACACACACACACACACACACACCCCAGAAGCACTTTTGTGTTAGCGATGAATTAGGAATAATGTGAGTACCTATAGATGGGAGAATGACTAAACAAAATTTGATATAGGAATACAATGGAATATTATTGCACCATAAAGAAAGAACAAATATTGAAGAATTCAGGAAAACATTGGACCTCAGTAGTCTGATGCAGCATGAATCAAGCAATCTTTTCAATGAATAATGAAAGAAATAAGAATTTTGAATATCTTTTTTTTTCTTTTTCAGTATATCATGCATGGATAACCACCTGCCCCACCCCCCCACCCCCCATTGCCACAGCACCTAGCAATTTCATCCTGATGATTTGCATTTTGGGAATGAGAGCTGCTAAACTATAGGAAGTAGAGAAGCCAAATTTCCCTTCTGTGGTCTCAAAAAGTAAGGCAGTTGAATCAGGAAAGGTGAACTTGAATTAGAAATCTCTGGGGATGGGAGACTCAAGGGAGGGTAGATTTGAAGGAAGTATGAGCTGTTGGGATGGAAATCTGACCTTAAGAGAAATTGCAGAAGATGGAAATCTGACCTTAAGAGAAGTCACAGGCATCAGGAGAATCACAGGAGAGAATTGTGTTGCGACATTCATTTCTTCTTTTGATATTCTCTTTGGTACTTCCATTTCCAGACAGTGCAGTAGATTCAGAAGAAATTGGGGAAGGAAATCTATTGAATAGTTGTCATTTTTCATCGGAATGTTTATTTTACATGATATAAACAACCATGAAGTTCTTTACTACATTTATGTACAAAATCCAATTTATACTATCCTCTTGAGGCATGAGATTTTCTTTTTTTCCTGTTGTTTACTGTCATTAAAACAGAAAACCCTAAAAGTGGAAAAATCTGCTGCCTTGGAAAGTATTGAGTCAGCTACTTGCCCCAAAGCGAGGATTGGATTTTTTTTTCAGTCTCCTCTAAATGAATCTGATGTTTTGGCTTACCAGAACGTGAGAATGCTTAGGTATCTAAGTAGTTTACCTTAAGTGTTTGGTCCTGACTTATGGAATAGGAAAAAAAGCAAAGATCACCAAAAAAAATTTTCTTTCAGCTTCAGCTCATATTATCAATATACAGATTTTCAAAGTGGCCTTACTCTTACTCAACAAATGCATGGCATTTGTTTAGTTTGTGTGATTTATATTTTTTTCTGAATGGATGTATAAAGGATCGACATCCCCAAGCATTTTACAGAATGTTTGGGATGTGGCTGGTGGGGTTTGGGTACAAGAAGAATAAAAGAAGGAGGAAGAAAAAGACCTTCATATTTGTGCAAATATATGCATGTATGTGTATGTATTTATGCGTGTGTGAGTGTATGTACAAGGGAATGGGAAAGAAGAAGGGGGAAAGTATTTATTAAACAGCTGCTGTCTGCCAGATATTGTGCTAAGTGCTTTACAAATATTATCTCATTTGATTATGTGTGTGTATGGGGGGGTGGGGACAGCAAGAGCGAGAGACACAGAGAGAGAGAGAGAGAGAGAGAGAGAGAGAGAGAGAGAGAGAGAGAGAGAGAGAGAGAGAAAGGGAGAGAGAGAGAGAGAGATGGAGAGAGAGAGAGAGAGGTGGCTCAGTAGATAGCACATTGGACCTGGAGTCAGGAAGACTCATCTTTCTGAGTTTAGATTTTATCTCAGTCACTTACTAGCTGTGTGACCCTGGGCAAATTACTTAATCCTATTTGCCTCAATTTCCTTATCTATAAAATAAGCTGGAGATGAAAAGAGCAAACAACTCCAGTATCTTTCCTAAGAAAATCCCAAATGGGGACACAACTGAACAACAGCAATAAGTATATATGTGCACATGAATATACATATCTGTGTTCACAAATGTACACAATATATACTGCAGGTTTTATATATGTGTATTTGTACATATACATATATACACATTTGTAAATGTATTTTATATGTCCATGCACATATATGCGTGTGTGTACCTCATACTTATTTTCACGTGTTCAGAAAGTGATAGGCATCTAGAGTTACGATTTCATAGGATAGAGATCTGGACCTGGAGTCAACAAGTCTCTTAATCCTGTTTGCCTCAGTTTCCTCATTTATAAAATGAGCTGGAGAAGCAAATGGCAAACCACTCCAGTATCTTTGCCAAGAAAACCCTAAATGGGGTCACGAAGAGTTGGACGTGACTGAAAGGACTCAACAACGAGAAGGAGATGGAGTAATAATACCGCCCATGATTGTTGTGAAGATCAAATGAAATGCTGTTTGTAAAAGCACAGTGCCAGGAACATTGTAGGCAGTATTTAAATATTACCTGTGGTGATGATGATGATGACAATGACGACTACGACAACGAGGACGACGACCGTGATGATAAAGGGCCCCTTCCAGGATGGTAACTCTCTTCTGCAAAGATGCAGATCTCCTGTGAAAGTGCTTGTCTGTGACTAAGAATTTATGTGACTTGCTTCATATTATACTGTCTTTGTTAGAGGTAGGGCCTGAATACAGTTTATCTGGATTTCAATGCTATCCTTCCATCCACTCCACCTATTTCCTTTCTTCCTCTAATATAATTGTTTAAGGAGACAGGCACTGTTCAGAAATGCATAAATCCCTCCCTTCCCTCCCTTTCTCTTGCCACATCCTCATAGGTCAGGGTGACAGAGGATAGATTAAATGGGTGTGTTACTGTTCCCATTAATCTTACTTGACTGATATATGATGCCTACAGCACTAATTGAAGGAGCATACAGTATAGTCTGGGGGGTATTATTTGTTTCTTTCCTTGTTCTTCCTGTAAAGCAAATCACAATTTCTCCTAGGAGGTGCAGTTTCTCCTTGGAGACTTCTATCTTCCTGGTTGGCGGCTTTGGACATTAGCCATTGCCTTTTCCATGACATTTCTGCTTTCTAGTATCTCACATAGACTCAGACAGGAAAAGTTCAGCAACCTCTGGGAACTCTGAGCACTTCTGTCTGTTTGAACTGGGCTTTCTTGGCACCTTTGGCTATGACTCTTACTAATGAAACCTTCCCATTCAGCCTCACTGAGTCCATCTGTCAGTCAGCCTTGTTGCTGCTCAGCTCTTTATTCTTGGAATTATCAAGACTTGACCACTGTTTTGACCAATTGGCTCCAGAACAATAAATATCTAGAGCATTCCATGTACCGTATTTCTCTGCATAATTGTCCCAGACTTCATGCCATTTTGCAAAAGATGAGGTGCAACCATTACATGAAGTTTTAAATATCATGTGAGTATTGCTTAAAAATCATTTATTACTACACTGACTTTGATGCAAGATTAGGATGCAAAGAATACTCATGAACATACACTCAAATTGAATAGTGGCAATGCATGTACACTGAGAATTCTAGGTTTGCCGCTCACAATGCGCAGAGAAAAAAGCATATCCATATGCTACTGGTGAATACATTGCTGCTCTGTTTACCTTTTAAGAGGCATGATGAACAGCATTATACCATGCAACAACTACTTGATGAAAGGTTATAAACCAGTTTTTGAACTGAAAAAAACAGTGTAATGATTATGCAGTGGTGATGATTGTGCGGTGAAATACAGTAATTATGAAAAGAGACTAAAGTGGGTGACTGTGTGAGTGTGTGTGTGTGTATGTGTGGGTAGGTGTGTGTGTGTGTTGGGAGTGGTGGTGGTGAAGCTCTTACCTGTGTGGTCTGAAAGTGATGAGCACCTGCTTCAGACCCTCATATTACTACCACAATAGTAGTAATGAGCTTCTGAATGATCTCCCTGTCTCAACTCTCTCCCCACTCCAATACATCCTCCATTTGGCCGCCACAATGATTTTTCTCAAGTGCAGGTCTCTCCATGTCACCCCACCTCAACTCAATGAGCTCCTGTGACTCCTTATCACCTCTAGGATCAAATCTGATGTTCTCTGTTTGTTATTTGATGCTCCCCGTTACTGGCTCCTTCCTTCTTCTCTAGTGTTCTTAAACCTTACTCCTCTCCATGTGTTGGGCAAATGATCATTTTTTTCCCAAACTGTCCAGTTCATTCAATATCCATTCAGTTGACCTAGAGTAGAACTGTGTGCAAGGCAAAAGGAAACAAACTCTGCTCTCAAGAGGTGAAAACTACTGAGAGGAAAATCCATACAGAACTAACTCTGCTACAAGGGAAAGTGTGATAGAAGGATAAATTCAGAGAATGTGCTATTAGAAATGGGGAAGTGTGAAATCTTCTTCACCTAGGGGAAATCAGTTAAAGCTTCATGAAGGAGATAGGCCTTGATAGTCTGTCTTGTACTTAGGACCCAATGAGATAGTGTTCTTAAATTGTAAATTTTCATTTTACACAGACTTTAGAGCTGATTTTCTCCATCCTATTGGGGAATATTGAAATCTTTCCTCCAGTACCAATGAAAGATGGTCACTTGTGACAGGTTTGACCACCTCCAGTGATGATGCTTCTGTAGGCAGCCTGTTGCATTGCTGGACTACTTTGATGGTTAGGAAGTTTATTCTTAGATTGAATCATTGAATATTTTTGACTGTGCCTACTCAAAGTTGTGCAGGGCATGATCATTGCAGAACTCCACAAACCATCATTAGACAAAAGTGTAAGGCCAGCACAGACCCAACTGATTCTAATTGTGCAAAGGGCCACATGCTTTTGTTTTTAGAATGATGAAAGTCTCAATTCTTCCCACCCCCTGTATATAATTTGTGTTATATGTACTTATATGTGCAGGTTCTCTTTCCTCTAACAGAATGTAAACTCCTTGAGGGCAAGGGCTTGTCTTTTAAGTCCCTATGCCTAATGTAAATTCTGCCATCAGGTAGATGCTTAATAAATCTTTGTTGATTGATATATGAAGTTAAAGAGATAATGATGTACACACTTAAGAAATTCTGTTGTAGAAAATCTGTGTTTTTTTCCATGTTGGCTAGCTCTACTTTAAAATGTAGTCAGCTCAGACACAGGGCATACCTATCACTGAAACATTCCATGTATAGAGTTTTTAGACACTACCAATCTATGCTTTCCTTGCATAATGTTAATAAACATTTATTTAGTGGGTACTAAGTGCAAAGCTTAGGGCTAAAAAGACAAAAATGAAATGTCCCTGCCTTCAAGGAGCTTACCTTCTATTGAGAGAATATATGTGCACACAGATAACTAAATACATTGTATATACAAAAATAATACAAAGTGATTTGAATAGATGGACAACTTGGTGGCACAGTAGATAGACTGCCAGGTTTGGACTCAGGAAAATGAGTCTTCCTGAGTTCAAATTAGGCCTCAGATTCTTACTGTGTGACCCTGGGCAAGTCACTTTACCTTGTTTGCCTCAGTTTCCTCATCTGTAAAATACGCTGGGGAAAGAAATGGCAAACCGTTCCAGTATATGTGCCAAGAAAATCTCAAATGGAGTCAAGACGAATCGGACACGATTGAAATGACGGAACGACGATAATTTGAATAGAGTGATGTCACTGACAACTGAGGAAATCCAAAAACATTTCATGTAGTAAATGGCATCTGAACTGATGTGCTAAGGAAGCTAAGAATTTCATTGGACAGAGGTGAATAAGCAGAGCCTTCTGGGCATTAGGGTTGGTGATAAATTGTCATATGTGGGGAACATTTAACAAGCTAGTCTGACTGCATCTTGTGTTGTGTTCTGTGGAGGGCTTCAAAGAGCAGGCCAAGGATTTTGTATTTTACCGTAGTGTACTAAGGAGCTGGTGAAGATGTTTGAGTAGGAACGTGATCCGATCTGATCCACATTTTAGGAATAGTCAGCTTGGTAGCCGTGCTGAGGATTAATTATAAAAAGAAGAGACTAGAAAATAGAAGACCAATTAGGAGGCTCAGATGGTAGTTCAGACAAGAGGTGATGGGGAATAAAGCTGGAATAGGGGCTCTATGGGTAGAGAAAAGGAGATGAATGCAAGAAATACTGAAGATAAGTCTTTTGGAACCAGAGACTTATATTAAGTGAGACTTTGAGCTAAGTATGCCATGAGAAATTGTTTCATTATAACAGACATCTTAAATGGTCTTACAATAGCAGGGGATTTCATCTGCCCATGAGAATATTTTGGTGAATTCATATTCATGAAATAATTCTAATTCTTATTTCATGTAGAAAGTTATTGCTAAATGCTGAATCATGAAGAGTATGGGCTAAGAAACAAGTTAAGAATCCCAAAGCAGCTTTTTCCCCTTTAGACCATTAGGTTAAAATAGCTTTGCACTCATAGGAAGGAAACCAGATTGACACAAGACTATTTCTAAAAATGATCTGGCGTTCACACTTTTCCATTTATTCCTTCAAAATGATGCAATTCACCAGAACTAAGATAATATCTGTATACTTGACACCATCTCGAGTTGTTAGGTAAAGCCCCATAGATTATAATTCTGTGTGCAGTGCCCTGTATATAAACAGATCACATTGGAAGGAATGTCACATCAGGAAATTGTCATATGTGGGGAAAGTGAATGAAGGTCAGTTGGGATGGAGAGTTTCTGAAAATAAAACTAGTTAGGATAATCCAGCATTTGTTTAAAAATGAAAGCCAGGTAATATTAGTAGGATACAGGAAATTTTCCATGGATCTGTGGTTTCAAATAAATTCAACATTTGATGCCAGCTTGTATCTTTTCCCTAAGTAAAACTTTTTGTTTTATCAAGAATACTGAGAGTATAGGGTTGTATTCAAAAATAGGTGATGGTCAAAATAGAAGAATTATAGAATTGGAAGGGACTTTTTAGTCATTTACATTCATCTTTATCCAATTCACAAAGCACTTCCACAATAATTGGTCATTATATATCTTATTAGATTAGACAGCCTGAAAAAGCCATTAGACTTAGCCAGAGTTCTTTGAGGGCAGGGACTATTTTTGCCTTCTTTTGTCTAACTAGCACTTAACACAGTGCTGGGCATATAGTGGGTGTTTAATGAGTGCTTGTTGACTGATTGAAAGAGGCCTGGAACAATCGAACAACAACATGATGATGATGATAATGGTGATGATAGTAGCAGTAGCTAACATTTATAGAGCTCCTTAGTGTTTGCAGAGCAATTTATAAAGACTATTTCTTCATTAACCCTTAATAAAAAAAAAAACCTTATATGGAAGGTTTTACTCTCTCAATTCTATAGAAGAAGAAATTAAGGGAACCTTGCCCAAGTAATCATTTAAAGTGTATTTTGAACCCAGTTCTTCCTGATTTTAAGTCCAGTGCTGTCTTCACTATGCTGTGCTGTCTATCTTGAGGTCTCCACCCACCCAGCTGAAAACCAGTGCCTTCCAGCATACCCTGAAGAAAAGATGTCCATCCTCCCCTTCCCCAGATAATGACATCAACACTGACTTCAGTACCCAGTCTAGGAAAGACCTGATTTGGGTCTTGGTTCTGGAAGCTTTGAGATGTCAGGTCTAGATGGAGTAGGAGACTTACAGAGAGTAAGAGAACAAATAAAGGGAAACTTGAGGGTCCTCTGTGTTGTTGCTGGTTCAAATGAGAGGAAGCAGAAATGTGGATGAGAGCAGGCTTTGAGAGAACAAGAGAAACCAACTTTGCTTACTTTGTGAATTGGGGCCATTACCATCACCTGAGTTAAAGTCTCAAGCCAAAGTTGGAGATATGCACACTTAAGCTTGCTTTAGTTCAGCCGTATTACTAGCCCATCATAATCTATTCTAACTTGTATAGTTGAGCCTGGCATGTCCCCATTAAGTACCCAATTCCCTCCTTCAGAGGGAAGGGTGAGTGAACAAAAAGGCAGAGATGATGAAGAGAAATATTCTTATTTCTTCTGTCCTTGTTCCACTGCACCCCGCCTAAGCACCATCCATCCAATTCTGGGACTATTCACGTGGTTCTACAAAAACCACCTATCTACTTTGGGCCCTGGCCTAAACCCCATGGATGTGAAGCATACTCTGAGGAGGAATGGGAACATCCCTAAACCGGGTGGTTGACCTGGAGCTAGAGCTGAGAATTAGATAATGGAAAAGTGTTGAGGCAGATTTTGTACTGTATGTTGGTATATGGAAAGTGATGTTGTTGAGGGCCACCTTACCCACATCCTTCCTGACTGTAAGGTTCCTTGGCAGCCTTGCTGCATTTCAGGAAAAGGGTCAAGGTCCTTTTTGCCAAGTACCATGTGAATGGCAGTAGTGTGAGGATGAGGTATTTATCATCTTCCATTTTGTATTGGGCTTTATGACATCATCCCTCATCAGTCAATCCATCAGCAAGTAATTATTAAACATGTACAGTTCCAGGCATTGTGTTAAGTGCTAGGGATACGAAGAAAGGGGGAAAACCTGAAAACAAAGTTCTCGCCCTCAAACAACTTACATTCTACTAGGGAGAAAACAGGTAAATAACTACATATATAACACATACAAAGTAGAAATACAATGAGTTTAAGTGATGAACCTGACTAGATGTTATAAATGCCATTGAGACTAGTTTTATTTTTTCATGAGAAGAAGAAAAGATGAGATTAGTTTTCAGACTTTGTTTCATTAATTGGCATTCACTTTAGGATAGTTGTAAAGCTCACTAGTTATAGGGAATGGACTGAGAAAGAACTTTAGAATTGACTTCCTTTTGTCAGCATTTGGGTATTCAGTCAGATTGTTCACTTTGTCTCCTGCCTCATCGTTCAATGGATCAGGGCCAATAGTTGGTTCAATGCCAAAAGAAGTGCATAAATGAATGGTCTGCTGTTCAATATGGCCTTTTCTAATGGTGGCACAGATATGTCCTCATATCTTTTGTAGCATTTTCTTGCAGGCAAATTTCTGCAAAATAAGGGTTTGCCTATGTGTTGCCTACTGAGAGATAGCAGAGAATATTTACTGCATCTGCACCATAGAGAATGATTTCCCCCTACTGCCCTCATACTGATAGGGACTTTGTCAAACAGGTCATGCTAGCTTCAATGGTGGAAAAACAGAAGTGTGTAAAAACTGAATACCTTATTTAAACAAAGAAAAAAACAAACAAAGCAAAGGTATAAAAGCTGCCCTTTAAATGGTTCATTGGCCACCAAGATCAGGTGCAGTCAGAATTAAAAGCATTTAGATAATTTACCTTCCATGTGAATAAATTAGAATAGATTAAGTTTGATTGACTATATAACAATTTAAATTTCTCAAAATAAATAGTTTTCCCCCTGTTTCTTTTCTGTTATGTGGTACCAAGTCTCAGACATGAATAAGCATGCCTGTCCTTTGTTGGATAAATATTCTAAACATGAAGATTGATTGGAAAGAATGAGGAAATATTTACATGAGGTTTGATTTTTTTTTAATTAGAAGAAATAAAAAGGGTTTATATCTATGGCATCTGAGTTGGCCTTTTAAAAGATTATGGGGAAAAGATTTTTCTTTAATGTTTGTGGAAGCCCATATATTCAGAATATTCAATGTACCTTCTGCTGATTTGAGTTTGCTAAATAGTACCAGTAATTATTCCCTTAATTTATGCTTTGTGATCAGACCACTGTACTACATCAGCAAAAAAAATCATGACAAACAAATATAAATAATAAGTTGGAATAACAGAGTTAAGTGGACACATCTAATGATTGAAGCTCCTGAGAATCACTGAAGCTTTAGACCAACTATAGAAACAGGTGTAGGGGATAGAGAACTGGCCTCAAGGTCAAGACCCGAGTTCAAGGCCATGCTCTTGTTCATTCTGTCTTTGTGACTTTGTAACTTAATGGATGATCCTCTAAATGGGAATTCCTTGTACAATGATCAATAAGTGGGCATTGTACTAAAGGAATTGAATCATGTAAGACTGGACCTTCTCACTCTAAATTAAAACACAATAAAATTGAACTTACTGTGAAGCCAGTGGCTAACTCAAAGGTTCTCCCTGGAGAGGTAAAGAAAGCATCTGGTGAAGTTCTTCCCTTTTAATTATGTATCCAAAAGCAACAAGAAACACATTTCATTAGATATGTAGGGTCGCATAGTATTAGAATAGTCATTATAAATATTTGCCAAAAAAAAAGATATATAGGAAGTTAATTGTGGCTTAAGATATGGCATCTCATACAGAGAGGCCAAAGGATTGTAGTCTGGCCGAAGGACTGTTATCGTATACAGAAATCTCATTAGACTCATGGAGACTTTCCTTGTGAAAAGAGTTGAGAAGTGCTAGATATGGTATGTACCAAGTAGCATCTCACACACAGACACATAGACACACACACACACACACACACACATGCACACATGCACTGATTGTTTCTGCAGGAAAAAAAAAAACTATTGCTTGGTGCTAATGTTGCAACCACTCTTGAATCACTGATGTTAAAACAAAAGTCAAAATTAATGCAAGAAAAGTGAGAAAATACATCATCTGTAATTAAAACAACTCCAACCTCGTCTATTTTTAAAGATTATTAAATCATAAAAATGTAAAATGCATGAAAAGGCATCAAGATCAATTATAGAAAACTCATACATTAGTCTAATCACTATAAATCAGAAATATTATGTTTGTGTATTCTTTAATTTTTTCATTGCCAAGTCAAATGCTCCATTTTTCTCTTCTAACTTTGTTAGTTCTCCAATACCTATATTCAGGATATCATAGACCATCTAATTTCCTGCCTCTTAGAACTTGTCACCTATTTCAAGGCTCAGATCTGTTGCTGGCTCCTAAAGAAAGCCCTCCTTGACCCTCTTAATTGTTATTGCACAAATCATTTGGCGGTTACACTTCAGTTTGTGTTCTATCTCCCAATATGGAGTAACCTCTCCTAGGCAGGTACTGCTTTTTTTTTTTCATTTTTCTCTTTTTCCCTAGTGCCTAGCACCAGTGACTGTCACAGAGTAGACACAATAAATACGTGCTAAATTGAATCGAACTTTTGTAATTGAATTCCTCATATTGTCTTTTCATTATTGCCTGTGGGTAAATAAAGAGAAGCTATGTGCAAAGGTATTTCCAAACATGCTTGGCTATGCAGGGGCATGGTTTGGCAGTTATTATGCTTACAAGGTCTCACCTAAGGCCTGGATTGTATTGATAATGCAGGAAGATCAGATATGGCAGAACATATCTGAAGTTAATATAAAAATGGTAGATTCAGTGGGAGGGAATTCATTCATTTACCCCACGAGTATTTATTAAGCATGCACTATGAGTAAGGTAGAAGCATCCTAATTTAGGCTTTAAACAATCAAAGTGTGTGAATATATGTGTGTGTGTGTGTGTGTGTGTGTGTGTGTATTCATGTGTGCATGTATACACACATATATATACACACATATGTATATGCTTTTTGTATATACCATGTATAATATATACTCCATATATATACTAAAATATTAATTCAATTTTATATGTAAATCAGAAACTTGCATAGTTAAGGAGAGAAAATAATTTTTTACTAGAGAACCCAAATATATTATGAATGTCTTAAGTTAGAATAATAGAATATTAGATGACAGTTTTAATTCAATTCAACTAGTATTAATTAAGGAGAACTGTGTCAGTACCGTGCTAGATATTACAGATGTGTGTGTGTGTGAGAGAGAGAGAGAGAAGAGAGAGAGAGAGAGAGAGAGAGAGAGAGAGAGAGAGAGAGAGAGAGAGAGAGAGAGAGAGAGAGAGAGAGACTGAGACTCTGACCTCAAGGAGCTTACATTGCTTTAGGGGAAAGCCAAGTACTCAGATAAGGAAATACAAAATAAATTCTGCCTGGAGGTGTGTGCTGGACCCAGCTCAAAGCGGCTCATTAGCTGATTGTTAAATGTTCAACGTGAGGATTTACACCTCTGAAACTTGTAGAAAGCTACAAATCGGAGCTTGATTTATTGTTTTGTTAATTGGCTAAATTTAAGAAAGTGATGAAGAAAATAATGCAGATGAAACTGAAAAGTGAGTCAGGCACTTTTTTAGAGAGCCAGCTGTTGAACATTTATCAGGAAAGACCTCACAGAGGAGGTAATACTTGCACTAAACTTTGACTGAGGTAGGCATCTGAAGGGACAGACATCAGGAAGCAGATCACTCCAGGCATGAGGAATTCACAAGCAAAAGCTGAGAGGCTGGAGAGATGGAATGTCATGTGCATGGGATGTAGGCTGGACTGGCTGCCATGTAAAGTGTATGTGGGGGGAGTCTGGAGCCAAATGTTCCTGTTCATTTTATACGAAGAAACTATGTTCTTTAATGTCATCTACTCTAGAAAACCATTTTTGAAGGGTCTGACCTTGGCATAGTTCTCAATAAACTTCATTGGCTCCCTATTCCCTCTAGAGTAAAATACAAAGCCTCCAGCTTGGCAAGTAAAGCCCTTCACAGACTGGCTCTGGCCTAGCTGTCCTAGGCTTAATGTACATTACTGTACATCAGACAGTCACTATTCCAGCCATATAGCCCTACTCGCTAATCCCCAATCTCAGCATTCTGGGTCCAGCCTCCATGCCTTTGAATAGGATAAAATGTATTCCTTCCTCACCTTGGTCTCCTAGAATATTTAGTTTCTTTAGAGCATCAGCTCAGGTGCTACCTCCTATAAGAAGACTTTCCTGATGCCCCCAATTGTTCATACCTGTCCTCCTTTCCTAGGCAGCTAGTAGTACAGTGGTTAAGATTCTAGACATGGAGTCAGGAAAATATGAGTCCCAATCCCGATTCAGATTTTTACTTGCTCTGTGACCCTGGGACTAGTAACTTAACCTCCAGCTGACTTACTTTTCTAATCTGTAAAATGGGGATACCACTAATAATACCTCCTACTTCCTAGAGTTGTTATAAATATCAAATGAGATAATATACATAAGGTGATTTGCAAACCTTACATCACTATATAAATATTTTTAAAATTATAATTTTATAGTTTTATCTGTTTAAATGTTCTATCTCCCTAGTAAAATGGAAGCTCCCTGAAAGCAGGGAATGTAATTTTTTTTTCACTTTAACTCTGCGAATCCAGACCCTAAAGCTGTGCTTTGCATATACTTAGCAGGGATTAATAAATGCTTGTTAGGATTGTCTTGCATTGCAGCCAGAGGTGGCCCAAGTGGTTAGGAGGCAAATGCCTACCTACCTTGGAGGTTGGGGGTCCTTAAAGTATTAGAATAAGAGCTTCTACCAGTAATGAAGTGCTTTCATTTTGTAAATATGAAGTTTATTGAAAAGCTCTTTGCCTTTAAATATTCCCCACATGAAGTTTTCCTTTAAGAATGTTCTGTTGAGCTGTTCTGCTTTTAAAGGAAACAGACCCAATTTACTATAGAACAAAAGTTTTTTATACATTTTGCATCATGTATACAACCTGCTTAGGAGCTTGAAATTAAAATGCTTTTCCCCCACTGATTGCAGTCATTCCCTCATGGGCTAACATTGATTTCAACTCCCTGTGTTCCTAATGGAGCCTGAAATTACCAGAGGCAGTTTTAGCTGGCTTTTTACCCCCTCTGTGTTTTCAAGTATCATGACTGATAAAGCAAGTCTTCGGTGATTATCTGCGCCCCAGTTGGGAGACCTGGGGATGAGCCTGGCTTTTAGGGCCAAATGGGCCACTTGACTTTGTTGAGAGATCTGAAAGGCATCAACTGCCATTGCTACTCTCCCAGCCCCTGCTGGGCATGACCTAGCTGGGGAGCGGCCTAAGCTTCCGCGGAGAGGCACAGAGCTTCGCTTGACCCCCGAAGGCCCAGCGCTATTATTTCAGAGCATATCCTGGCACACTTAGTTTGATTTCTGGTACTCTACTGTCATATGAGATACTTGAGGAGGTACCCAGCATCTTCACTATCCTGGTTACCCGCAGAACCCACAAACACCCCCCAAACCAATCTATGCTCCCTGGATGCAACCAATTTCTTCCCACTTTCCCTTTTCTCTTCTCCCTCCCCACTTCTTCACAATCCCCTCTGCCTCCCCTTCCCAATCCTTTTCTCTCTCCCTCTCCATCTCCTATGGGAGGGGTGGGAAACTTGAGGCTTCAAGGCCCTCTAGGTCCTCAAGCATGCCCTTCAACTGAATCCAAAATTCACAGGACATATAGTTTGGATTCAGTTAAAGGGCCACACTTGAGGACCTAGAGGGCCACATGTGGCCTCAAGGCTACAAGATCCCCACCCCTGTATGCCTTCCTTTCCTCATGCTTCATGAAAATAAAAGGAGTAAGAATAACTTGGGTCTTTTAATGTCCTCATACCCAACCAAGTAGATGAACGTTGATCGGGGAATGTCTCAACAAATTGTGGTACATGAATGTAATGAAATATTATTGCACTGTCATTAAATGTTGAATATGAAAAATACAGGATGAGACTTAAAATGATACAAGATGGAGTAAGCAAAGATTAGAAAAACACCTCTAGACCTGTGATCTTAATGTACAAAGAAGGGCTACAACAATATAAATGAAAAGAACAAAAATTAAAACAAAAGAAAATTGAATAGCATGCAATTATAATGAATCAGTTTTGTCCTAAGAAAGATATGATAAAAACCACTTCCCTCTCTTGTTTAGAAAGATAGGGGACGATGGAAGCCAAACAATGTATGTATTGTCCATGTGTTTATTGAAGTATCGGTTAGTTTTACTAAACTGCTTTAAAAAAAATTGCTGTTGTTCTTTGCTACAGCCCAGGCTTTGTGGGTAAGGGAGAGAGACAGAATCCATTTGACAAAAAAAAATAATAAATAATGTAAAAGCAAAAGATATCAACCCGAATTTTTAAAATGAAATTAAATAAAAACACTCATTTCCAGAAAATACTCAACTATTGACCTTTGTTGTCATTCAGTCATTTTTTTCAGTTGTGTCCAACTCTCCATGACCACATAGGGGGTTTTCTTGGCAATGACAACTGGAATGGTTTACCATTTCCTTCTCTGGCTCAATTTACAGATAAGGAAATGGAAGCCAACAGGGTTAAGTGATTTGCCTAGGGTCACACTGCTCATAAGTGTCTGAGGCCAGATTTGAACTCAGGAAGGTGACGATTCCTGGCACTCTGTGCCCTGTGGTGCCACCTAGCTGCCTGCTTTTGATTTACTAGGTTCTTATAGCTCCTTCTACATTCAATGGCTATATGTTATTTTTGTTGAAGTATGTAAAGAAAATCTGTACTTCTTGAGAGGAGGGAGCCCCTATATTTTGAGACCTGCTAGTCTAGAAGCTAAAAAGCCTGATACAAAGTCAGCATGATTTAAGTTCAAGGCCAATCTCTGATATATTGAAGTTATGTGAACTTATCTCTCCCCTCTCAGTCCCCCAGACAACTTTGGAAGACTGTATCAGGAACCAGTTACTTACCTGAATCAGTAGAGGGCATGATGTGAGTGGGGAATGAAAACATGGTTTGTAGGGAAGCTAGGTGATGCAGTTAACAGAGCACTGGCCTTGGTAGCAGTAGGACCCGAGTTCAAACGTGGCCTCAGATATTAGCTGTATAACCCTTGGTAAGTCACTTAACTTCAACTGCCTCCCAAAAACAAAAAAAAAAAAAAAACCTGTGGTTTCCAATATCAACAAAAGGTGCCAGGCTCATGTTGGGTGTAGAGATATGAAGACAAAACCCAAACAGTCCTTGTCTTTCAGGAGATTCTCCTAGGGTTGGGGGAAGCAGCATATGTACAGATAAGTAAATTCAAATTAGAAGTTCAAATTACAAATAAAATAAATATAAAGTAATTTCATTTAGGGAGAATTAATAGCTGGGGAAAGGGGTGCAGTCAAAAAAGGCTGGAGCTTGCAGGAAACATTTCATAGAAAACAGCTCCATCTCTTCAACACTGGCAGAATCTTACTTTACAGTTAAGCTTTCTGTCATTTCTGAGAAAATCTCTCAAAATTTTTATCAAAAAATTTTATCATATTCTTTTTTCTTTGAAGGGGAGATGGCAGGGCAATTGGAGTAAAGTTACTTGCCCATGGTCACACAGCTAGTAAGTGTGCCAAGTGTCTGAGGCTGGATTTGAACTCAGGACCTCCTGACTCCAAGGCCAGTCCTCTACTCACTGTGCCACCTAGCTGCCCCTTATCATATTTCTTTTTGATAAGTAAAAAGTAACCATTGTAACTAGTTCTGTTATCTCAGTGCTACCCCTTCACCCCCTTTTGCTAATATCATCCACCATTCTTTTTCCAAGACTGAAAAAGGAGATTTTAGAATCAGCTTTTAAGCCCACATGCCAACACTGTTAAAAACTCCTATGTTGACTTTTTTTCTCTGTATGATGTGTGTATATACATACACACACACACACACACACACACACACACACACACATATATGTGTTGTGCGTGTGTGTGTGTGTGTGTGTGTAAGCAAATATTTCAAGCTGAAAGGGACCTTTGAGATCATATCATCCAATATTCTCACATTACAGGTAAGGAAACAGAGGCACAGAGCAGTTAAATGCCAGGCCCAGGGTCATACATTAAGTGCTTGAGGCAAGACTCGAACCCAGTGTAACAACAATGTGGCTTGCTGTTACTGTGGCTATGTAAGGCCAACAACACCAGGTTGTTTGATCTGCTTTTCTAAGGAAAGCAACTTTAAGAGGTTAACAATTTCACTTTAATCAAACATACATATATCATTCACTTAGTTCAGGGGGAAAAGTCAGCACCCTGAACTTCAGAGAGAATACAAACAGAAATTACAAACAGAGACAATGTAAACAGAGCAAATACCACAATTCAACAGACAGGCCTTCTCTGATCAAGACATCACATACATAGTTACCAAAAAGAGAAGCACCAACATCTGGGTTTTTTTCAAAGCTCAAGGGCTCTTAACAACGGCTACCCAGAGTCTCCATACCAACACTCTTCCAGTGAGTGAGAGCTCCAAAGCAAACCGCTAACCTCTGAATTTATATACCCTGTTCAGGGCCCAAAGGCTTCATACCTAATCAGCAAAAAGGTGTAGGCCTAGGGCTTAGCACCTAGCAAGACTTAATCAAAGGCATTTGATTACTTCAGCATTCTATAAGAGAAAACAGTAAAAAAAATTGTCTCACCCTGCTTACTATTACACCCAGATTTTTTTTTAATTCCATGTCTAGTACTCTTATCACTCCATGATGCCTCTTTATATTTAATTCAACTCTATTTTATATTTACTTTTCTAAGTATGTGGTAGACAATAAGATTTCCCCTTAATAGAATGTAAGTTCCTTAAAGGTGTGAACTGTAGTTTATTTTGTCTGTATCCCCAGTAACTGGTCATTGCCTGACACATATTAAATTCTTAATTAATGTTGAATGAATGTACGAATTCTAGTTACCATCTTCAATTCCTTGAAAGTTCTTTAAAGACAGCTACTGTTTTGCTGATCTTTCTTATTTCTACACCTCCTAGCTGGCAAGTATAGGGCATTGCCTGTAACAGATGCTTATTTAATTCAATTCAGTTTAATATTTATGTAATTCCTACTATGTGCAAGGGATCATTAATTAAATTTTCAATGAACAGAAACAGGAAAGATAAGCTGGGATCCAGAGGGTAATAAACCTTATAAAAATTTCATCAAAATAAATGAAAATTCCATTGAAAGTTAATTTTAAGTTCATTTTCATCTGCTCCATGGCATTTAATTGGGGCTTCTTTTTCCAAGACTGAAAAAGTAGATTTTGGAATCAGCTTTTAAGACCCACATGCCAACACTGTTAAAACTCCTATGTTGACTAGATTTTCAAATGGCCTCCAAAAATCCAAGAAACCTAATTTGTGGGAAGAGCCCCAATGTGTCTTCTTCTGGCACATAAGATATGGCCTTCATTTCTTTCTTTTGGAAAAATGTCAGCACATTGCCTAGAAATGTTTGCAGGAGAAAGAAATGGAATCAAGGCATCAAATTTAGTAGCTTAATCAGAAATGTTTGCCCAGCTAGGGCTAATTCTGGATTATAGGTAAGGCTATCTTTCTGCAGCAGGCACAAAAGACTACTGACAATTTTCAACCACCACTCATTCATTCCAAAATGACTCAACTTTCCTCTGAGAATTCAAACACCTAAAATTAATTCTCCTAAAAAACCAACTTAACTTCCATTCTAATTTGGTTTGTTCTAAATTTGTGGTTAGTGGCACAGGGGCTAGATTAGAACTTAGCCTTTCCTTAGTGAACTCTTTCTTCACAGTACAAATTGATGGTGGTAGATAAGGTTGCAGAGGAATGGTTCAAATCTAACACAACTTACATGCCATTGCTAAGACCCCAATAATGGTATTCCAGAGTCGAATGGGACCTCAAAGGCCATCTAATCTGACTCATGACAGAAGGAACATCCTCTCTAAAACAAATAATCTTTCACCTCTGTGTGGAGACCCATGATGAGAGAGAACCCACCCCCTCCATCCTGCCCTTGGAAAATTCTTATTGGGACAAAGATTAAACAGGAGAAGACTTTAGGGGTCAGGTAAGATGGTTGGGCTAAGGGATCATCTGATGACCTTTTCACTCTAAATCTATGCTCCCATATTCATCTAGTCAAATACCTTCATGTACAGATGAAGAGATGGAGGTGGAGGGAGGACACATGATTTGCCTGTGGTCATATAAATGGCAGTGCCGTAACTGGAATGTTCTTAGGATGTTTTTTCCTTATATCAACATAAGTCTGTCTCTCTGCAACTTTTATTAATAATTATTGATAATTCATTATTAACAAATTGTGACAAAGTACATCATTTCAAAAATTCATTTTCCATTACTTTATGATATAATGTTTTCTTGAAATTCAAAAGAGTGACTTCCATGAGAATCTGTGGAAAGACTAATCTTTAGAGTGAATTTCTTATTTAATGCTCCATGTTGTAGTGCTCTTGGGATGCTCCTAGCTCTGCCCACTGGGGCGAAGCAGAACCAATAGAGTCCTTTCATGTGACAGCCCTTCTGAAGAAAAAAAAGATCACTTGCTGTTATTATTTTATCTATTCTTTAAGGAAGGAAACAGTAGACAACTATGTTGAAATGACATTTTTGTCTGACTTCTGGAGAGATCTCGTGCTCTGTGTGATTTCAGTGGGACTAAATGTTTTCTTCTTTCTGAAATCAACATAATTCAAATGAGTAATCAGAATCATTCAGCTTCTTAGCTCAGAAACTGGTAGGGTTTGTCTACTATCCTCAGCTGCCCTAGCTGACCTTTACAATTAGAATGTGAGCTCCTTGACACCAGGGACTGTCTTTTGCCTTCTTTGTGTCCTAGAGCTTAGCACAGTGCCTTCCTGTCACATAGAAGACAATAAAAGAAAAAAAATGCTTTAAACAATCAATCAACAAGCATATATTAAGTGTTTATGTCAGGTACTAAGCCAGATTTTGAGGCTATAGTGACAAAAACAAAAAAGATTTCCTGTTCTCAGAGGACTATACTCTAGACATATACTTTACACAATATGCTAATATATAATTGTATATAAATGTATACAAGATAAATATAAGAAAGTGGAGGGTGGAGGAAAAAGCCCAAATATTATCCCATGACAGCTTCATGTCAACCCTGTGAAGTGGCTATGAAGTGACATTATCACCCCCATTTTGTAGATTAGAAACCTGAGGCACAGAGAGCTTGTCACCTCCCTTGGCTAGGAGACCTGACAAGGGGCAGGGGTGGGTTTCAAACCCAGAGTTTTGGATTCCAGGTCCAGAGAATCTGAAGTTCTTCATTGATGTTTCCCTCTGATATCAAATGGATTAGATTGCACATGCATATGACTGATTTAATAAATGATGAACTCCTCCTAAGTATACGGTAACTTCAGAAAGCAAGTCATTGGCCTTCCTTTATTTAAGTTCAAGTAGCTGCCTCTTGGCTAGCCTTGAATTTCAAAAGCAAGATTAATCTTTGCAGTGAATTTCATGTTTAATTGCTCTATTTTATGGTGTTCCTAGAATGACATTTGGGAAATGAGGTAGAAATTCCACAGTGCAACAAGCTTAATGATAAAAACCAACTCATCTTTTACAGACAAAGAAGCTAATACTTTATACAGTTTTGAGATATTTAATTGTGTTAATACAGACACATCTGTTAAATACATGTTAAATAAAAGCTAATGAACCCCAGAACAGTACATGCTCATAAATCACTCTGGTGATGACTTCCCCTTATTCATTGCATAATTAAGACAGTTGACTTATTTTCAGTTCAGTTCAGCAACACACATTAATGAACCTCCCGCTAGTGTGAGGTATTGTACTAAATGCTGGGGACACATGAATATTACACAATCTCTGCTCACAATGATCCTATAATCTATTTGTAGGTAACAGACACAGATACCAGTAACTGGAATGCGAAAGAGATTATGGTGAGGTCAATGAGAAATTTTAAATCAATCACAACGAGGGAGGAGACAGAGAGAAGGTTTCTTGTAGTGATTTGCATCTGGGAAGGAGAGAGGGAGAGGGGGGAAAGAGAGAAAGAGAGAAGGGAGGTAGAGAAGGGGAGAAAGACAGGGAGAGGGAGGAAGAGAGGCAGAGAGCAAGACAAAGAGAGGGAGTAAGAGAGAGAGAGAGTAAGAGAGAGAGACAGAGAGACACACAGAGAGAGACAGAGAGAGAGAAAGAGAGAGAGAACTTCAACAGAAAGAGAAGGAAAGATTTTCCTTCCCTGCTTTGGGGATGATGAGAGAAAATCCATAGAAATGTAAGATTGTAGGGTGAGAATGAGAAATTTCTAGTAGTCCATTTTGGATAGAGTGCAGAACACAAAGGAGAGAACCATAAAATAACAGTAAATGGTTAGGCTAGAGGGCCTCAAATACCAATATGTGGGTTATGTGGAACTACTAAAGGTTTCAAAGGGGGCAGAGAAGGGCAATTGATGACAGAAGACTTGTGTGTTAGAAAGATTGCTTTAGCTGTTGTGTGAACAATGGATTAGAATGGTAAATCACCAGAGTTCCAAAGCCATTAGAGTGTCTACCTGATGACATCAGGGTCTGAACACACAAGCTTATAGTAGAAGGGAATAGCTTGAGAAATATTGATGAGATACAATTAATAAGATTTTTGCTTGATCGAATATGTGTGGAGTGAGACAAAGAAAAAAAAGAATTAAAAATGGCTTTGAGGTTCCTATGTTGGGTGGTCACTCTCATCAGCCTCCACAGTACAAGTCTTAGGAATAGATCTGATTACAGAAAAGACAGAGGTGGGAAGAAGTCCAGGAACATGACCTTGGTAAACACCCACAGAAAAAGCGTGGGAAAAGGATGAAGAACTAACAATAAAAATGAAAACAAGAATCAGAGAGGTAGGAGGAAAATTATGAAGAGTCATTGTCATAGAAGTCAAGGAAGAAGAAAGCATCCTAGTGGGAACAGGGACGATGCTGCAAAACAGTCAAAGAAGATGAGAACTAAAAATCAGTCCTTGCATTTAGCAATAAAGTGTGTTAGTGGTCATGGAGGGGACTGTTTCAGCAGAGGGGTGTCGGTTGGACGGAAGTCAATTTGAAAAAGACTCGTGAAATTCAAGAGGTCATGAAGATGGATTCTTCTGTCCCTTCCCCCTTTGCCTCCTTCCTGGGTGGGTTTCCCTATGATGCTCCAAGGTGCTAACAAAGGCCCTGTGGTTCAAAATAACTCCAGAAATTATCTACCTACATGAAGAGGAGCAGCAAAGCATGGATGGGTGGGGAAGCATGGTGTGGAGGTGTCCAGGACGTGGCATGTAGACATGATTCTAGGCAAGATAAGCTGAAAGCTCATCTATCAGAGCTCAAGATGGTTCCAGGGACAGAGTCCAAGGTTCTTGTAGGGAAGAAGTGGGGATAAGAGATGGTCCCAGTTGGGGAGTGGAAGGCTTGGTGATCTGGGTCTGGTATGATTAGTCACATTAGATGTGCTAAGCCTGGAGATACAAATACAAGAACAAAGAGTCACCGCCTACAAGGAGTCTTCATTCTACTAGGGGAAACAACATAGTTTAAAGGGTAGGGCTTAGAAAATCTATGAGAATAGGAGCTCTATGAAAACAGGAGGCTGTTGTTAGTGGAAATGCTTCCAAAGCACAAAATGGAAGGAACTAAGAAGGAAGGATAGAGATGTGGTCTTGATGAAGGAGGCAGGGCTAAGGTTCATAGGGCCATAAATAGAGCAGTAAATGACTATGGAGGCCATCTAGTTCAATATCCTCATTTTTTCTCATGAATAAACTGAGAACCAGGGAAGATAAATGACTTGACTAAGACCATACAGGTAGTAAGTTTCAGAGGTAGGATTTTTATCCAGGGCTTTCTGACGAGTACTAGTGAGTCTCCCACCCCCAACCCCCGCCACTGGATCAGAGGTAAAAAGAGATGTGAACTGGAAAAAAAGAGCACCTAAACTTTGTCCAGATTATAAGGATATGGGGAATAGGAAGGTGAGAAGCAAATGGGAGTAGCAGCTGACCCATCAGGGAAGGAAAGTGAAAATCAGAGCAGGCAGATCATGGAAAACACACAGAATGTTGGGAGTAGTGAAGGCATGTCTCCAGTCTAGGCCTGTCTGGCTGAAGATATGTTGATGCCTGGGTAGTCTTGCTGGGAGTAGTATTATAGGTACCAGGGGGAAGAGTTGGATTTTTAACCCATGGCCTTTTAATATCTGCTGCACCACCACTTCTACTCAGGCAGTATGCAATTAATAAAGGTAGGCATCTGACATTAAAGATAAATATGAAAAGTCTGTAACTGATAGATAGCTAGAAAGAGTGGTTTCAATATTTCACAATAGAGAGTGTTTAATATGCTTGGATATTTCTTTGGCTAAAGCAAAGAGAAAGTTAAAGCAATGGTGATTAGCAACACACATCAAGGATGTGGCATTGTTCTGCACCCCCTCCCTACCCCTAGGAAGGGGTGGCACATGTGTAGATACCTGATAATGCTGATAATTATTCTTGTATGTGACTATTTCACTGTGAGAATGGGATACAAGTCCTGGGTTTCTGTTTTTATTTTGTCTGCATTAGATAGGGAAATGATTAATTACAGAGCTATATTTCTTGTCAAGTTGTGAATAAATATGTTTAGCATTAGTATAGTTGTTTACAAACAAGAAAACCTATCCAGTTTGCCAAGCATTTGATTAAAAAATGCTTCCCATTCATCACCTAGTCTCTGTAGGAAAGATCTTTACATTTGTGTGGGTTGGCATATTGTAATTAAATGCTTTTTAAATGTTTTAATTAGGCTGATGGCAAATTCTGAGCCTTTGCTCTCCTCTTTGTCACTGTTTTCAGATATCAGCCAGTGAAAAGTGAGTTATGAGGCCATAGGACAAGGATGTCTCACTACATGGCTTTTCAGTAGGAATCCAACTCTTTTTTCTAACAACAAAACTTGGTTTTATAGCTCCATACATTTGAACTAAAGTACATAAAACTATGCCCCACCCCGCTTTTTCTACCCTTAGAGCTATGATGGTACAGAAGCTATCTTCACCAATGTAGTTTCATAACTTGACAATCATTTATGGCTTTAGAAAGTCAACATTCAGGGGATGGGTACTGGATGGTTGAATTATTTGCCCAGGATCACACTGCTAGGGTGATGTCAGGGGACAGTCAATATCAGGTCTTCCTGACTCCAAGGAAAGTCCTCTATTCCCTGGGCCATTCTCCTCTTTGGACTCTATGGAATCTATTATTTGAGATATTTTGGTATGCAGTGCTAACATGGCTCTTTTAAAAACAGGTTTCATTGACAATGTGAAAGAATAGTGTGGTACAAAGTTGGGTATCTTATGCTATGGAGATTCAAGTGGTCTGGCATTTTTATTCTTCTGCATATTGATAATGAAGTAAATTTAATATTAGTTCCTTTTTTTACTACTTTCAAAAAAATAGAATTGGTAGTTTCTGGTAATGCAAAAGGGATCATATGAGCAAAAAACTTCCAAAAAAGAATGAAGGAAAAAATATATGGCAGAGTGATTTAACGAAGACAAGAACTTTTTAGAAAAGAAAACTAAGCAAGTATAGAAAAATGAAATATCAAAGGAAAGCTTGCTTATTTTAAAAGATTTTTTGTGGTCTTTTGTCTTTCCATTTAGAGGCAGCTAGGGGGCATAGTGGATAGAGCTCTAGAGAGAGTCAGGAAAATTCAAGTTTGAATCCTGCCTTGGAGACTTCCTAACCATAGATGCTTGGGCAAGACATTTAATCCCCACCAGCTTTAGTTTCATCATTTGTAAAAAAAAGAAGGTAATGGTGCCTTTGCCTCAGGGTTATTGTGAGGCTCAAATGAACTAATATATGTAAAGCCCTTTGCAAATCTTAAAGGGCTCTATAAATGTTAGTTACCTCATCTCATCTCTTGAAATGAAGTCAAATGTTTAAATAAACCAACTAGCACAGCCATCACCCACCAGCATTCCCTCCCTGTGTTACTCCACCTCAGGAAAGACAATAAGTTTCATCGTCAACACTCATAGTCCAATATTATTCCCTGGTATTTCTATATCACAATTTGCTTAGGCACTCCCCAGAGAGTGTTATTATACATAAACTGATGGTTTAGTGAACGTTCCAATACTCATCTATGATTTTATCCAGATGGGTAGAGTGGGGCGTGTTGCAATCCATCCTTGCTTTGCCATCTTCTTACATTTTCCTTTATAATATTGAAAAGAGTTTCTTCCCCCCAAAATCTCTTCAGACCTTTTCTATCTTTCATCTGTTTGTTGTCTTTCTAGTTTCATCCTCTAATGCCCTGGGAATGGCCTTAATTAGTCGAGTCTCTTGACAAGCATCTCTAAACTTGAATTACCTCCCCCTACTGCATGCTGTTTTATGAGGTGGTGCTGCTTATTATCTTTCACTGTCTTTTTCCATAAGTTTGTACTAATGAGTTTATATTCTAAACCGATGTTGACCTTGTCTGCCATATCTATCCATTTGATGAGCAAATCAAGACTTTTTGTCACTTTTTTAGTGGTCATTGGACCCAGTGCTTTTCAATTCTTTTCTTGAAGAAAATATACAAATGATTTTTTTACAGATGAAAAGGGTATTTATTAAGTACATACTATATGCTAGGCCCTATGCTAAGTGCAGGCTATACAAATATAAAAGATAGTTCTTGCCCTCAAGGAGTTTATGTTCAAATGTGGGAAGCCTATCTATCTATCTATCTGTATCCATCCATCCATCCATCCATCTATCTATCTATCTGTCTATTGATATATATGGGGGGAAAGTAGTAGCCAGGAAGAAGGGAAGTAACAGAGATGATCAATAGAAATAGGACAATGTAATGTCATGAAATGGAAAAGCATCTAATTGCTTCCTATGGTGTCATTCTACTAATTATATTAGGCCCAAGAATGCTAGAAAGCCTCACCAGTTGTTTCATAGCAATAAGAAATTAGTCTAATTCTCCATAATTAAAAAAGTGGAATAAAAATAAATATTGCTCAACCTATATGTATAGTGTATGGGCAACCTATAAAATCCCCCAGTTAGCATATAGACATGTTTACACATTCATCTTGGGTCAGGCATAGCAGATGGAATTGCTGGTTAGCCTCAGAATTGAGGAGGAAGAAAGGATCAAGCCAGACTAATTTCAGGACACTGTACAGTGCTTTAAGCAGTCCAAGCTATAGAAAAAGCTTAATTCTTTAACATCACTGTTATCCCAGTGAGCCTATTTATCTATTACAAGACACCATAGTCTCTAAAGAATCAAGATTGTGAATAACCTGAGGGGCAAACAATATATGCACAATGGGGTTAAAGAGATTACAGCATGTCACTGAAAATGATTTATATGTGGGAAATGAAGGAAAAGACATTGGCATGCTATATCTAACTGCTAAAAGATGTGGACCAGTTATGTAGAGAGAATGATGGTCAAAAACGGATAACCTAAAAATGGATAACCTAGATGTTACATTGGAACTTCTAATATATTAAAAAATATAATCTGAGGGGCAAAGCCTTTAGCATATTGGATAAAGCAATGATGGGGAGGGATATCCATTGAAGCTCATAATAAAACATTGCATAGAATAAGGTCTTTGAGGGATTTCCATATATCCACTCATGCTGGAGAAACCATGGCTCCACTAGGATAAATAGGTTGCAGACTTGATAAAGTAGAAGTGAAGACATAGTGGATGTTTTGAAGTAGTTAGCCCTGGTTTTGTTAATGTGAATATTTTGTAAAATGGATTTTTGTAATGTTTTTCTTTTTGGCCTTTTTCTGGTTAATTTTCCTCTGTTTTTTTCCCATAATCTCAATGACTGATCTTATCACGTTTGCCACATTCTCATTTGAGTTGTGCTGTAGGTCAGTTTGTACAAGTTGTGGGAAATTAGGACCAGGGAAAGGATACAACTTCAGTTTCCTGTTTGGTTTTTAACCAGACATCTTTTTTCTATCAAAGAAGCCAAACTTGGCATATTTTTAAAAGAGCTTTGTCCCCCAAAGGAGATTACATTGGCTTTCCTTATAAAATAAATTTATAATTTCCACTTTTCCTGTCTTTTCAGTTCTCAGATGTCCATAATTCCATTTTAACATGTGAGTTCAACTGTATTTCCTTTTTTCATATTTACTTGTGATCATGACTAATTTTTGAACTGTTTTATTTCTTTTAAATTGGCCAAGCCAAATTGAATAAATTCATGAGCACCAGATTGTCCAAAGATCCAAGTTTTCAAGAGTACTTCTCAACTATTTCTACACAAGAGCTCCCGCATCCCCTTTTTGGCAGTCGATGACATTTCAAGGGCCACCTTATGTAAAAGAGAACTTAACTTCCAAGACTCACTTTGTGGATAGTATTTATAGAGAATCGCTCCAAAATTCACAAGGAAAAAAGAGTACGCAACTATTTAAATGATACATTTTAACTTATTGATGCAAATTTCATTTGGCAGCTGTGTGCATATTTGTTCTTAAGTTGGGTTACTTAAGGTGAAAAAATAAGCCCAATGAAGGAAAAAAATACTTTTTCTTCCTTCTTCTACATAGGCTATCATAGTTTGGGTTTATTTCTCCACAAGGAACTTCCTTCTCTTTGGTGATTTTTTTAACTACAAATAACACTTGTTCCTGTTCCTTTTTTAAAAAATAAATTTTTTGTTGATATCTTTGTTTTTTCATCACATACATATCTCCTTGTGTTTCTCCCTCACTTCCTCCCAGAGAGCCCTCCTTTAAGAATAATTTTGAAGAACAGTTCACCAAAAATAACCAACTCTCAGGGTAGAAGGTTCAGAGCAACTTCAGAATTACTTTGATTTACATTTCTCTTATTAATAGTGATAAAACTTTTTTTTTCTTTATGGAAAAAATAGCATTCATGTGCTGTTTTAGCATTTGAAAGCACTTTACAAATATTATCTCATTTTATCCTGACAATTACTCTGGGAGGCAGGTGCCATCATTATCCCTGTATTGCATATGAGGAACCAGATCTACGAGAGGTTAAGTGAACTGCTAAGAGTCAGACAACTAGTCTGCATCTGAGGCTGGATTTGAACTCAAGTCTTATTGATTCTACGTGCAACATTCTATCTACTGTGACATCTAGCTGCTTATAAACACTAGATAAATAGAGTGATAGAGATTAAATATATATTGATTAGATCTAAACCTATAGATCTCTGTACATGTTTGTTTACGTGTTGTCCTCCTCCACTAGATTGTGAGCTACTTCATATCCCTAGAGCTTAGCACAGTACCTAGGCCAGAGTGGGTGTGCAAATGCTTCTTGACTTGTTTTCTTGATGCAGGGTTGCTCATAGTTTGCCATTCTTTTGAGAACTCATTCACCTCCTTTGACTAGTTATCTAGTGGAGAATGGCTCTTTGTTGACTATGTTTCTGTTAGCTGTCCATATGGGTTGAATACAAGATCCTTATCTGAGATATTTGACACAAAGGGTTGTTGTGGTTTTTTTCAGTCTAATATCAATTAAGTTGGGACTTTTTTACTGTTTTAGAATGATAAATTAATTAAGTGTCTTTGGTTGAGTCTTACTAGGTGCAAAGCCCCAGGCCCAAACCCCTAATTACTAGGTGCTAAGCCTATGGGGGCATGAAGCCCTCAGGGTCCTAAGGGGAGTTGCTAAGACCAGAGCCAATAGTAGGAGCCTAAGTTCTGGTCACTCAGATGATGTTTGATGATGGCTAAAGAGTATATAAAAAGAAAGAACAGAGCTATTTGCTTGGGCTCTGAGCCACAGGAGGAGTGGTGCATGACTCTGAGCCAGCCATTGTTATGAGCTCCCCAGCTCCTGAACTCAGATGTTGATGGTTTCTTGGTAACTATGAATTATATTTGGTCTGTTTATAATGTATGTTTGTAGTTAGTTTGTATTTGCTCTGAAGTTCAGGGTGCTGGCTTTTTCCCCTGAACTAAGTGAATGATATTTGTATGTTGGATTGAAATCAGATTGTTAACCCCTTAATGTTGCTTTCCTTAGTAAAGCAGATCAAAAGAACCTGTGCTGGCAGCATTCTTGTTGTTGGGCTTGTGTTGGTCTTTCACCCCCACAGCAGCTGCTAGACGAATTGTTAAAACATTCAGTCACCCATTTTTCTTCTAATCCTAGATGCATTAATTGTGTTCATATACCAGTTGGCAGCATCGTGACATTGAAATTTACCAGTTTTGGTTTTTAATTGTTTCTCTCCCTTATTTGGCTAATAATTCCCACCTTTGTCAGTTATGAGAATGATATAATTTGCTTTTCTTGATTTTACATGGTATGAGCTTCCACACTTCAAGTTATTTATCTACTGTCAATTTATTATGGCATATGTAAGTAAGATTTTGGTCAACAACTTATTCTTGATCAATGACTTTACATTTTTCCCAGGAATTCTTTTCAAATAGGTAATGCATTTTTCCCCTGGACAATTTATTTTTCCATCTTTATTAAACATTGGATTATTGAAGTCTATTATTTCTGATTCTTTCTTGTCTAGCCTGTTTCACTGATCTTTTCTCTCATTTCTTTTTCTTTTTTTTCTCCCTAAAACCTGATAGTCTATAATAATTTTGATATCTGGAAGTTCCATTCCCCCTTGTTTGTACTTTTTTTTGATTATCCCCCTTGAAATTCTAGATCTTTTGTTCCTTCAAATGAGTTTTATTATTATTTTATCTAGCTCTATAAAGTACTCTTCTGGTAGTCTGGTAGAGTATTAAATCTACATATTAATTTCAGTCATTTCATCATTTTTATTATATTGGCAGAACCCAACAATGAGAACTGAATATTCCTCTACCTATTAAATTTTCCTTGTTTCTTTTAGAAGTGTTTTGTAATTGTATCTTTAAAGGTGCAGAATGTGCTTTAATAGACTGAAACCAGGATATTTTAGTTATCTCTGACCCTATTTCCTAAAAATGATTTTTTTCTGGTGATTTTTTTTAGCTTTAAATGACACTTTCCCTCCTCTTTTCCGCAACCTAATCTGTACATAGAAATATTTTTATATATTTTTACATATATTTTAGGTTTCCTAATACGCGGGCAAGTTGTTTCTCTATAGTAGAAAATAAACTTTCCGAAGTTGCAACAGTTTCATTGTTGTGTTTGAAACCTCAGTCCTGCGCACATTGTCCTAAACATAACTCGTCATTTAACAGGCATTTGTTGAGTTTAATTAAATATGTGAAGAGATAGCCTTTGACTCAGAGATCCTCCTACTAAGTATATACTCTAACAATTGACCTCAAATATTTCAAAATATTTATGCAATGTAAGTTTCTTCACGAGAGGAAATATTTCGTTTTTGTCTTTGTAGCACCAACAACAAATGGCACACTTAACAAATGTTTGTTGTTGCACTGACTGAGAATAGCACTTTTCACTATAGCAAATAGCTGGAACCAACCTAGATGCTTTTTGGCTATATGTTGTAATGGGCAGAGCCCTGGAGTTGGGAAGACTGAAGTTCAGATTTGACTTTGGATTCTTTACTAGCTGTGTGACTCTGGGGAAGTCACTTTGCTATTGTCTGTCTCCATTTCCTGCACTGTGAAATGGAGGTAGTAGTAGCACCCACTTCCCAGGGCTGTTATGAAGACCAAATGAGATAAACTTTGTAGCGTAAACTTTAAGGCATCATAGACATGCTATTTATTTCTGAAATAAATCCATGGTACATGAATGAAATGGAATTGTGCCTCATAGTAAGAAATTAGGATATAATGGATATAAAGAAGTATGGGAAGTTTTTTTTTTAATGTTTATTGTTTTTAGTTTTACAACACTCAGTTCTACATAATTTTGAGTTCCAGATTTTCTTCCCCTCCTCTCCCCCTCCCTCCCCAAGATGGCATGGTATCTGATAGATCTACATATAACTTCGCATTGAACTTATTTACACACTAGTCAAGTTGTGAAGAAGAATTATGACCGATGGAATGAATCATGAGAAAGAAGAAACAAAACCAAAAAAAAAACCCAAAAACAAAAACAAAAGAGAAAAAACAAAGGGGAAAATAGGCAGGCATAAAGTGCATTCATACTTCATAGTTCTTTCTCTGGATGTAGACAGCATTCTCCATCATGAGTCCTTTGGAGTTGTCTTTGCACCTTGTGTTGCTGAGAAGAGCAAAGTCTGTCAGGGTTAGTCCTCACAGAATCCACATATCTGTGGTTGTGTATAATGTTCTCCTGGTTCTGCTCTGCTCACTCAACATTGTATTGTGTAGCTTTTTCCAGGTCGTTACGAAGTCCGTATCATCCCCATATCTTATAGCACAATAGTATTCCATTACATTCAGATACCACAATTTGTTCAACCATTCCCCAATCAATGGGCATCCCCTTCACTTCCAATTCTTAGCTACTACCAAAAGAGCCGCTATAAATATTTTTACACATATGGGTCCTTTTCCCACTTGTGTGATCTCTTTGGGATACAACCCTAGAAGTGGTATTGCTGGGCCTAAGGGTATGAACATTTTTATAGCCCTTTGGGCATAGTTCCAAATTGCTCTCCAGAATGGCTGGATCAGTTCACAACTCTACCAGCAATGTAACAATGTTCCAATTTTCCCACATCCTCTCCAGCGTTTATCATTTTCCTGTTTTGTCATTTTAGCCAATCTGACAGGAGAGTTGTGGTACCTAAGAGTTGTTTTGATTCGCATTTCTCTAATCAGTAGTGATTTTGAACATTTTTTCATATGCCTGTAGATATCCTTAATTTCTTCCTCTGAAAACTGCCTGTTCATGTCCTTTGACCATTTCTCAATTGGGGAATGACTTGTATTCCTATATATTTGGCTCAGTTCCCTGTGTATTTTAGAGATGAGGCCTTTATCGGAGACACTGGTTGTAAAGATTTTCTCAGTATGGGAAGTTTTTATGAATTGATTCAAAGTAAAGTAAATTCAAATGGGAACACAATATACATAATGTCCATAGTAATGTAAATGGGAACAAAAATATAAGACCAGACACCATGGCATTATAATGACCAGGTCTGGTCCCACAGAAGAGTAGAAAAAATATATCTTCCTCCCTTGCAGAAGTCCAGGATACTATGGGTGTGGAACATTACATATATTTTCAGGCTCAGATGATACATTAATTTTAATGAACTACCCTTATTCTTTCTTTTTATTCTTTGTTGCAGGGGTGGGCTGTATAGGTTGGTGATCTAAAAACACAAGTTATCACTATCATGTTCTGGAAAAAAAGAATGTGTAAATATGTATGGATATAGTACCATGCCTATATATGTATCTGTGTATATATACATATACATACATATATATCATTATTACTATTTTTAAATCCATAGAATAATAGCAAATTTACTATTCCCACTGTTTACTAAAAACAGGGACAATTTAAATGCTTGGGGGCCATTCTACATTTTCATTTTCTCTGATTATAAGTATGTCTATAAATAAAGACTGCAACTTCCTTTAATAATAATTTTTAAAAACACTATCTCAGCGTAGTGGATAGAGCATACTCTCATTACTACCATTAACATCTGCTGATGTTAAAAATACGTACAGCAGGCTTCATCCCCAAGCTACCTGGGAATTTGAAGGGAAAGGAGTGGAAGGAGATTACTTTTCTATTCTTCTTTTATGTTTTGTTCAAAAGTTGAATATTTGTCAAAATACCCAGGAAGTATAGTGATGAAATAAACATCCGGTTCAAGGGAACCAGGAGAGCTCTGCAGGAATCCACTGAGCTGAACAGAACATGCAGCTAGATGTGGCCCTAACTTCACTGGCTTATATTTCTATCTATTTCTTTGAAATGAAAAGAGGAAATTAAAGCAGTCATTTACATGTCACCACATACTCTTTCTTCTGGGCAGAGGAGAGGAAGAAAACACACTCAAACAAAAGAGGCTGATGTGCTCCCTTACCTTGGACTCCCAACTGGTGGGAAATTGTAGTCAATACAACCAAAAATCCCACCAAGCCAAAGAGAGTCCAGAATGGCAAAGTGTTTGTTGTTACTTCTTTTCTCCCTATTGTCTTAGTCATCATCTTTTAGATTATATGCTTCTTGAGGGCCAGGACAGAGCTATCTCAGCTACTTTATGGCTTCCCTGTAACCTGGAAGAGTGCTCTGCACATTTTAAGTGTTTAAGAAATTTTATGTGGAATTGAATTGAATATGAATACTCCCCCTTTTTAGTAGAATACCTGAACCCTGAGTAGATGCTCAATAATCCACTACCATTTGTTTGTCTTTGTTTCTTTATAATAGGAACAACTAACTAGGGCACTCTGCATATCCCGAAGGAATATCTCATTAGCTCAATTCCCCTATGTGATACTGGCTGTCACCTCATAGGTTTGGGTTTGCAAGGCCAGCACTCTGGAGAGTGTTTATTTCCCAAGTGGACTTTATCTGAAATTGAGAAACGCTGCCACCAGGTGGATAGTGATGCCTTGATTACAGCACCATTGGCTGAACCTCCCCACAATAGTTGTTAACTGAGGAAAAGAGAATGACAGCCTTTTCCAGGTAATTATATTTTTCTATAAAAACTATATATTAACATCAAAGAGTAATGTTTTATTTTAATCTTATTTAATTGGTATATTTTGCACCAGCCACATTTCTAAGCATATTCCTTTCTTTTCCCTTTACCTGATGAGCCATCCCTTAAGATTAAGAAAGTAAGGGAAGGGAGAGGGAAGAAAAGCAATTCGGCAAAACTAACCAATGATCAAGCATGTCTCACAATAGAGGCATGTAATTTCATGGCCTTAGAACCCCACCTCTGAAAAGAAGGAAAGAGGGTACCCTTCCTCAACTCTTCTCATGGGCATAGCATGGGCATCCTAAGTGGACAGCACTCAGTTTTACTTTTTTACAATAATATATTTTAAATGAAGTACTTATGAAACAGAATTTGTACAGACGCAATGACAAAAAAGATCCTGAAGTCAAAAATGAGACTTCCAAGTACAATCAAACTTTCTCATGAATTTGCCTTAACCATAATTCAGGTTCTGAGCAATAATCATTTACATTTTCTCTTTTAACTCCCAGTGAAATTCCCCTAGGGCTTGTCCACATATCTGAAATTTTAAACAATTATATTGATTGGTAGCCCTTCTTTCCTCTTTCCATATTGCCATCTCATTGGTCAGCATCTTTCTACTATACACCGTCAGTCCCCTCACATGTACCTTGATTGTCACAAAACCAGAGAATATTAGGGCAGGAAAGGGAACTTTAATAGTTCATCCAATCACCCCCTCTCTTTTTACAAGTAATGTAACTAAGGCCAGAGAGAGTATTTAACTTGCCCAGGGATACCTCGTTTAAGAGCTGGGACTCAAACCCGAATTTTCTCATTCATCTGAAAGTGTTCAGAACTCTGAACCTAAAGACCTTGTCTTTCCCTGTTTTCTAGAGAGGAAACAAATATTTTAACAACTAAACGTGAAAGCTCAGTCATGTTGTAGAGTCTATTCATGAATACTGTGAATCCCCGTGATCCTTTTCCCCCAATCAGATGTTGGTATTGACCTGAGACCTCTTGGTTTCACCATTTTGAGATTATAATGTACTACAGAAGATACACAACGTGTAGAAATAAGTATAATAAAAGGTAGAATGTGATGGAGCAAAGATGAGATTCTGTGTCCTAGAGAGAATGTCCTGGGACAGAAAAAAGAGGGAGAAACCATATTTATAGAAGGGCAGCATGATAAAAAATGAAAACTTCATGACTCTGGGTACTTTTGGTGAAGATAAATTATCTATATCAGGGGTTCTTAACCTGGGGTCCACTGGGAGTTTGGGGAAGTCTTATTTTTTAATGGCACCTATTTCATTATAATTGGTTTCTTTTGTTATCTTACGGTATTTTACTTTATGAATTCTGAGAAAAGGTAAATAGGCCTTACCAGGCTGCCAGAAGAGTAGACAATGGATTAAAAAGATTAAGAACCCCTAATCTTTATCTTCTGTTGAACAGATAGCCTGGCATCTCAGGCAAGCTCCTGCCCCTAAATCTATCCCATTATAATTTTCTGGAGAAATTCATATCAACACAAAAAGAGGCACCCACAGGAGAATGTTCTCGAGCAACAACTTTTTGCTTTATTTGTTCTTTTCTCTTTAACTCTAGGCCAAATTGTAAATTCTCAACCTGGAATTTAAGGCCCTCTAGAATCTTGCTATGATCATATTTTCCCACCTTATTTCACAACACACCAGAGTTGGTCACCAGTTGACTCTTTTTTATCCGCATGACCTCATGTCCACTAAGAGAGAGAGCTGTGCTATCTCCCACTAACCATATCCCAAGGCCTTGGAATATTACAGTAGCAGTAAAATCCATCTCACAATGTGGCTACTGCCTCATGACCTTCCTGAGATTTGAAAAATGGCCCATGAGCCTCAGAGAAAACAGCAGCATCCTCTTTCTCTACCAACATCACTATAAATAAGTGGTCACTCTCTCAGTGTGGCACAGTAAGAGCAACTATCGTCTCAGGCGCTCTAGTAAACTACATGGTGTTTATTTGGGACTTTGAAGGATAAACTGATGTTTCATTCAGTCAGCTAACATGAATTAAACTCCTACTATGTTCCAGGAATATATTAAGCATATTTCATAATATGGTATAATCTAACATACACTGGAGTCAGAGGACCTGAGTTCAAATCCTTCCTCTGAACTGAATACCTGTGTCACCTTAAGTAAGTCACTTAACCCCATGGGCCTCGTTTTTCCCATCTGTAAAATGAGATGGCTTCTAAGTCCCCTTTTGGCTTTAGATCTATGATCTTAAAATTTTATAAGCACAATTTTGATTTAACAAACACTATGTATTTAGCACTGTGCTTGGGGCTGGGGGTCCAAAGACAAGCATGAAGTGGTCCCTGTTTTCCAAGAGTTTACATTCATTGGAGTGGGAGGGGGGCAGTAAAGCATAGGCATAAGATCAATGTAATGCAAGGTAATTTGAGGAGAGAGAAAACAGTTGGGTTGGGGGGATCCAGCAAGGCTTTATAGTTGGAATGGTGAGTTGGAACAAGATTGTGGAGAGCTGGGAATATGGACTTTTATCCTTTATCCATTTCACTAAATGTAAGTGTTAAGGTCACTGCTGGAGGTGACTTTTGATGCCCCTCTTTGCCATGATACAAATTTTCCCGGACAGATGTTGGAGTCAGCTGCTTCCTTGGCCATGGCCCATCTTTAAAACCAGACCTTCATGTCCACAAACAGTGGAGAGAGTCTGGGTCTTGGGGCAGTGACCTGGTTTCTATTACTGGTGTTCCCATTCAGTGTCTCCCTGCATTGAAGTTATTTTAACATCAGATTCAGTTAAATAGATGTGAATTGGAGTCATCTTTTAAGGGAAAGCAAAAAAACCCAGGATGTTTTCTGCTACACAAAGACAGGCAGGATAATTAAGTGTGACTTGTAACTGTGCATTTTGTATAACCATGAGAGTGTTTCCATTAGGCAGAGGATTCTGGAGTGTGTGTGTAGGGGTTGAGGGTGGAGGGGTCTTGCCAATTTAATCATCTTTTTTTACTAAAAACTCACTAAGTCATTATAATTGGGATAGGGAGGGTATAGAACAAGGAAGAGATTCATCTTTTGGAAAGTAATGCCATTTGTTATTGTTTAGTCATGTCTGACTCTTCTTGATCCCATGTGGGATTTTCTTGGCAAAGATACTGGAGTGGTTTTCCACTTCCTTCTCTAGTGGATCAGGCAAATAGAGGTCAAATGACTTGCCCAGGGCTACACAGATAGTGAGTGTCTGAAGCTGGATTTGAACTCAGGTCTATCCTTACTTCAGGCCCAATGCTCTCTCCATTGAAGACACCAAGTACTTGTTATTTACAGGTACTTGGAAACTAGGTTAATGATGCATTGCCAAATGGAAGCCCTTCGGGACCTGATTTAATGAATAGATAAGAATGATGTGTAATTAACCTGTTAACTTCTTACTTGTAACAGAGCCTAAAAGACAACTTGTTTTCTTAATTAGGTTACGGTTGTCTGTTAATATCTTGTTTGCCATATTAATGTGCTTAAGAGTTCTTTTTTCCTATATTCAGAGCTAAATGGGAACTTCACTCAGGTCTATGTCTAGGTGATCACAAATTCTGCTAGCTGGTAGATCTCTTCCTTGACCTGGAGTGAGGAAGGCCTAAGTTCAGATGCAGACCCAGACATTTAGTAGCTATATGACCCTGAGTAAGTCACTTAACCTCTGTTTTTCATCTATAAAATTGGGGTGATAATAGCACATACCTTAGAGGGTTGTTCTAAGGTTAAATGACAGCATATATAAAGTTCTATACAGATGCTATTTTTCTGAATGAGTGATGGCTCCAATGATGGGATTTTATTGCATTCCATATGGACCAGTGAGTATTTTTTGTGTCATAACCATAGTAATTCTAATGCTCACACAACTTCTTGAATTTCTACCTTATTTGCTATAATTCATCATTCACATTGTTTTGACCCACTTTAATGAACTGCAGGGGATAATGAATCTAAATGGATTTTATAGGTAGAGATAGTGTCTGGGGGGTGATTGGCTCAGAAAAGCTATTTTAAAATGCACTGATTGCCATCCTGGCAGGTGAAATCATATGTTTGTACCATTATTATGGATTGTGACATGTCTGACCTCGCTGCTAGCTGGAAGTTATTGTCCATTTTAAGGCTAAGTCATCTTTCTTGGGCATCCTTCTTAGACCCAATCTTTCTCTTACTCATGTACAGGGAATGCCAAATGTTCCTCAGATTGCCAAATAAGTTAAAGCAGTACTCTAATGTCTTAACAGGTAATCTAGCTTCTAAAAGTGCCTAATGAACCCAGGGATTTAAGATGGTTAAGTGCAGACCCAGGCAAATCAATCAGTAATCAGGAAGCCCTCATTTACATTCTCTTCCCCTCCATTTACTAAGTGCTATGAGGTATCCCCAAATGGTGCAGTAGACAGTCTCTGTCCACAAGTACTTCCAATCTAGTTGGAAAGACAAGGCATGAATGTGAAACAACTAGAAAACATAGTAAGTATAATTTCTATAGCCTTTGCAAAGATTCTTAAGATGTATTATATCTAGTCTAGTAAAGCCTATATGGACCCTCTTCTCAAAAGAATGTTTTTGCATGCACAAAATATATAAAATTATGAAGGAAATCAATTATAGTGAAATTTGATTATCATATATATGTATATATATATGTGTGTTACGTATGACTGTATATATGTATATATATATATATATATATATATACATGTGTATATACACCTACATGTATACATACACACATATGTGCCTCTATCCCTATTTCTACATATGTAGAGATATAGAAGAGATAGATATAGGTATGGATGATATAAATATGGATGATATACATATAGATGAAATAGATATAACATATAGATATCGATATGGAATTGGATAGAGATATAGATAGTTCATGGATTCTAGGTTAATAAACCATGCCATAGAATTTGTGTGAGGCCTTTCCGGTCCATCTAATGCTTTTCCCTCAAAATGACTTCTCATTTGTTTTGCATGTGCATACATTTGTATGTGTCATCTCAGCCACCCTCCCCACCCCGCCCCCCCCAGTGAATGTAAACTCCTTGAAGGCACAGCTGCTTCACTCTTCACTTTAACTCCATGACACAGCACTATCTGACACATAGTAATTATTTAATAGATGCTTGCAGCTTGACTGAGTTACCAAATGCCCTCGTCACAACACCCCTGTTCAGGAGGAAGTGTAAATACTGTCATGCTTATTTTATGCCAAAGGAACTGAATCCCAGAGAGACTGTGGCTTGCCTAATGTCACTCAGCTATTGCAGTATTGGGGCCAGTGTTCCTTTGACTCCAGCACATTGCTTTGGTGGCTGTAGGTAAGCAGATGTAACCCATGTATATCTTGAAGACATTTGAACTAGGTAAAGTTTTAGGGGCTAATAAATAGCAAAAACTCTATATGTCTCTTGTCCTCAACCAGGGTTTCTCCTGAAAATGACTGTCTGAGTTTATCTCACTTCTTAAATATTTGGCTTAACTCGAGTGCCAGCAACCAAGAAAACCAACAAGCAGTTAGAATATAAACATATTTATTACAAAAAGAGGCAAATAAATGGGATAGAGAATGCCCCAGAGCTACTACTGCCTGCATCTGTTATTTTACTAGAAACTCCCTCCCCTCTCCATTTTCCTTACACTTTATTTCTTCCTCATTCATCTCTGCATTTGGTTTTCTGCCATTGGCTCGCAGAATTCTGGGAAATTACTTTACTTACTATCTCCATATCTATCACAAAAGTGCTAAGTATTATAATACACATTCTAAGCCTCATCAGAATTTATAGAAGGATAAGATCATTGTGAGGTGGAGTAGTTAGGGAAAGCTTAAGAGGAGTCAGGATCTGACATGTGCCTTAGAGAATAGATGTATCTGATTTGTATAGTTGGGGGAAATGGTGGGGGGAGCACTTCAAATGTGGAGGAGCAGGATGAGCAAAGATCCGGGGGATGATGAGAAAGCTGCCCTAAATAGAACAAATGACTCAAGCTGAAGAGGAGTGATAGGAATTTTAATCAAAAGTATAGGGCTAGATTATTGTAGGCACCCAAAACTCCTACTGGGCTTCTTACTCAGCATTCAGTTTGGACATACTTGTTTCTTGTTTTCTTCTCCATTAGACTGTGAGGTCCTTGAGGTCAGGAGCTATCTTTTGCCTCTTTTTCATCCTTGGTGCTTAGCAAAATATCTAGCACATAGTAGTTGCTTAATAAATGTTTATTTGACTGACCGATGATGATTGGCTAGTGGAAACTATGTCTAGTCCAATCTGAAACATTTGATAGCAAAAAACAGAATATCTGTTAGAATCTTGTGGTCTTTACTACATGCTACATGCACATACAACATTGAGGAAGTGAAATATATCCAATAAAAAGTGACCAGCAAAATGAACACTATGGAAACTACTTTCTATTAAGAATGGTTAAAAGACCTATGGATATTGAGTCTTGAAATGAGAAGAGATATAAGAAGAACGTGTTAGCTGTTTGCAAGTATGTGAATGTTTGTTTTGTTTTTCATAAAGAGTGGACTATTTTGTGTGTGTGTGTGTGTGTGTGTGTGTGTGTGTGTGTCCAGAGGGCAGAGCATGGACCAGGAACTGAAAGCTAGTCTCACTTTCATCTTAGTATCCCTAGTGCCTAACACAGTGCCTGGCAAGTAATAACAAATGTTTTTGTTTGCTTGCTTCATCCTTCAGTACCCACTATCATCTCAAATCTCTCCTGCCTTTGGTGACTAAACTCCTTGAGAAGGCCATGTACATTTGGCGCCTCCACTTCCTTTCCCCTCACTCTCTTCTTAACTTTTACAATACAGTTTATAAATTAATTATTCAACTTAAACTACTCTCTCCAAAGTTACCATCTCTAAGTTGCCAGAGCAAATTGCCTTTTCCTACTCCTCTTCACTCTTGGCCTCTCTACAGCCTTTAAAACTTTCAATAGCCCTCTTTTCCCCTTGATACTCTATTCTTTCTAGGTTTTTGTGATGCTGGTTGTATGGTTTGTCCTTTGTTCTTGAAGAGAACCATGACATCAGGGAGATGATGACATATCTTCCAATTGAATTGGATTTGAGTTGAGGGAGGACTGTGCAAAGTTACCAGATTCACTTTGTCCTCGAGAGCCATCTGGGTCCAGTGACCAGATATTGATCAAGTTGGCTGGAGATGGCCCAGGATGCAGTGGGAAATCTTGGTCTGTTTAAGCTAAGGTCTTTTCAAGTTCTGGACTGAAACTACACCCATTCAAAGAATAGGCCTCTTTAAGAAGTGAGTCAAGGGATGGCCCCTTTAATTAAAAAAAAGAATCAAACTGGTAGGGAAAGAGCCTCAGGGTTGCTGGCCAAAAGAGAAACTATTACTGTTTACAATCACTCTGAGCCAGGAGGGTCCAAAACATAACCATTAAGTGGTGCTTGGGCTGGGAGCTGTTGTTGTCCAATCAATGAGATCCAGAGTGAACTGGGTTTAAGGCCTAGTCTTTGAGAAAGAAATCTAGCCAGAAAACCAGTAGAGTTAACTACTCAGTAGTTAAATTCCTTCTGCTTATCTGACCAAACTTTCTCAGTCTCCATTGCTATGTCCTTATAGAGATGATCCAGATAATGATCTCCCTATTACTTTAAGTATTTAAACAAAATTAAGTGCCTACTATTGTGTTAGGTGCTGGAAATGCAAAAAACAGAAGTGAAATGGTTCCTGCTATCAAGGAATTTACATTGTACCCAAGAGTTTTTCATGAAGTGGAGATTGAATTGGTTGACTTCTAAGGCCTTTTTCAATTTTTCACATGAATTGTTTTGAGATATATCTCTGCATGCTCTATGTAGCTGAGTTTTAAAATCTAAATGTAGGTTTCCTGCCAGTGAAGATCTTTAAGGACTGGATGGTCATCATTTGGGATAAAGGGATCTTCTGTCAGGACTAAATTGGACACCAAGACCTCTAAGGTTTTTTCCAACTCAGAACTGCTGTTGTTTAGTGCTTTTGAATGAGTAACTTTATGTTTGCCCAAATTACGTTCCATTAAATTGGATTCAGTGTGCTGTTATACACCTTTGACTGGTGCTACCATCTAACATATTTACTATCTATCCCAGATTTCTGTCCTTTGCAAATTTTATAAGTATGCATATAGTTTATAAGCGTATGTAGTCATTCAATTTATTGACTAAAACATTGAATAGTTAAGGATGGAGACTTACTTTAAAGAGAAAGGGGGATTGGGAGATAGAAAGAATGCAGGGGGCTGTGCATCCTTCTTTAGATCTTTGCTAGTGGTTGTGTAATTGTTTCTTGATCTGAATCCTCCTGGGACCTGGTTCTCATATCTGCCTCATTTCCCTTCACCATTTAAGATCTGAACATCTTATGAATTATTCATACTTGGTCTCAGATTCAGTATACAAATCTTATGATAATGTGAATTAGGAAACATACCCCAAAGGTCATTAGTGCAAAGCTTTTAAAGATACCTTTCTTTATATTCACTAGTAAATTTATGGGCAATAGATAAAACCACAATCTTATCCTAATAACTTTATTTTTTGAAAATTATAGCTGTCAGGTCTGTTCTCTCAAGCATTTATACTCTCAGCATCTATATATTTAAAGGGAAATATATTATTAAATTCCAAATTTATGTTAATGGTGAAAATGACAAGCAAGAAGCCAATATGTTTAAGACAAATATATGGAATTGGCACTAGTCTGAGATAATGTGCTATAATCCAGATAGTCTTTCCATACCTGGAGCATCTCACCCACCCCCAGATTATGGTCATTGATCATCCAGAAAGACGTGGAATATATACCCTTAAAACCAAAGCAAACATACACTAAAAGGGTATCAAACAGCATTGCTCTAGAGATGAAGACAAAAATGAAGCAAGCCATGCCTTCAAGGAACTTGCATCCTATTGGAGGAGACAACATTTATAAACATAAATCCATGCAAAAGAAATGAAAAGTAATTTTGAAGGGAAAACAATCATTGGGATTTATAGAAAGAACACAGTCAAGAGTGAACTTGAAGGTAAAACTGTGGCTTGCCCTGTGCCATGTCCTGCATTTGTGTCAAGGGGCCTAGCATCCTTAATCCACCCAGTGCTCTGAGGGGACAAGAGCAAGTCAGAGAGACATTATGGTCATGAAATTCACCCTTCCTCAGCAAAATTCTCCTTCTATAACATAGCCCCCATTGATATAATGCTTTAAGTTTTGCAAAGGACTTTATACACATCTAATTCAATCCTCCCAACATCCTTATGAGGCAAATAATTATGGAAATATTCATTGTTAATGGATAGGCTAAGTCAATATAATAAAGATGACAACACTACCTAAATTAATCAAACTATAAATAGATTATTTTATAGAACTAAAAAGAATTCATCTTGGGGAATAAAAGTGAAAAGTATCAAAGGAATTAGTAAAAAATGGAAAGAAAGGGGCCTAGGAGTACTAGATTCAGTACTATACTACAAAGCTATAATCTTCAAAATAATTTGGTATTGGTTAAAAAATAGAGATGTTTATCAGTGTAACAAATGAAGTCAAATAAACCAACAAAATGGCCTAGTTTTTGATAAACCCAAAGATGCCAGCTATTGAAGCAAGAATTCACTATTGGACAATAATTGTTAGGAAAATTCGAAAGAAGTCTGACAGAAACTAAGTATAAATCAACGTCTCACACCATATAACAAGATAAGTTCAAAATATATATACATGATTAAAACATGAAAGAGTCACCATGAACAAACTAGAGCTAGAGCTTGGAAGAAATTATCTGTCAAATCTATTGGTTGAAGAGTTCTTGGCAAAACAGAAGATAGAAATCAACAGGATTAAAATGGGCATTTTTTTTTCTACAAACAAAACCAATACAGCTAAAATTACAAGAGAAGTAGAAAATTAGGGGAAATACTTGAAGTAAGTATTTTTTTTTCTGATAAAGGTATTATTTCTAAGTTTTAGAGGGGACTGAGTCAAATTTATAAGAATAAAAGTCATAACGGGCATACTCTTTCTTGCCTTCTCAATGGGTAGGGGAGGGACTGAGGAGAGGATTTGGAATTGAAAAATAAACATTAAAAATTAAATTTAAATAAAGAATAGGAACTATAGTATGAGCAGGGACTACATCCTGGGAAAATCCTCTCAGCAGAGGGGCTAAACCAGGTAATGAATAAGCTTCGAATCCATAAGTGAATTAGAGGGATGTCTTCCCCAATCATATGAAGACTTCCCCTGGTGGAATGGGCAGATGAGAACAATTTGTTCCAATGGCCATGATGGCAGCTAAAGCAGACACTGTGTAGCTCTTAGATCTTGGTTACACACAGAAGATGCCAAGATCTTCCACTGCATCCTGGGATATCAACAGTCATCATGACTTTTGTCTTGCCCCTTGATTTTGATGACTCTGGAAGAGAGAGTGAGGCTGATGACTTTGTGTAGCTCTGCCTCACTTAAATCCAATTCACAAACAAGTCAAGATATCGCCCTATGGTGTCAATTCAAAAATGAAGGATGAGCAAAACTATGTGCCAAGAATTGTGCTAAATACTTTTCAATTTTGATCTCATTTGATCCCCACATCAACCCTTGGAGGTAGGCACTATTATTATGATTCTGATTTTACATATGAGGAAACTGAGGTGAATGGAGGTTAGATGACTTGCCTAGGGTGACACAGCTAGGAATTGTCTGAGGATTGGAGAGTACCTCAGAGACCTATCATCTAATAAAGGTACTCCCCTAAGGAGTAAGGTTGTTCCTTTGAATAACATTGCCATGGAGCATCTATAATGCACCAAACTCACATCCTGATTCAAGACATCACCCTACAAATATGTGTGTATCTCTGTATCTGTCTTTATGTGTCTGAATCTGTGTTTGTGTATCTGTGTCTATGTATAGGTCTGTGTCTGTGTGTTCCCTTCTCTGAGAGGATATATGCTTCTTGAGATCATGGACTATCTTGTATTTGCTTTGTGTCCCCAGATCTTAACACTATGCCTGTCACATAGTAGGTGCTTAATAAAAGTTTGCTGATAATTTGATTGGCTCCTCTTACAAAGATGATAAAATTATAATAAAATCCTGCCACTTTTAATAATAACTTACTTGAAGGTAGTAGAGTGTGGGGAAAAGACTGGACTGGGAATCAGAAGACCAGGGTTTTGAGCAAAATGCCACCATAACCTCCTTGTATGACCTTAGTGAACTGAGGTAACTTTCTGGGTCTCAGGTTCATTATCTGTAAAATGCAGGGGTTGGAGAAAAGGACAGAAGAGATAGCTTGTGTTAGTAGTGAAAAGGAGTCAGGTGAAAGAAATGTTGAGGAGGTAGAAAAGATAAACTTTGGAAACTGGTTGGATGTATCAGGAAAGAGTGGGGAGTAAAGGTAGCATCAAGGCCACAAATCTGGAAACCTGGAAGACTGATGGTGCTCTTGACAGGAAGAGGGAAATTTGGCAGAATGGTGGATTGGGGGTGAAAGATATTGAATTCACTTTGGGATATCTTAAGTTTGAGTTGTCTTTGGAACCTTGCATTTGAGATCTGTAAGGCTGTTGATGATGCATGACTGAAACCCCAGGGGGAGTTTGAATCTGGATATGTGGATCTTGACCTATCTGCATAGAAATGAAAATTAAACTCATGTGAGATGATGAAAGTTCCAAAAGAGTGTCTGGAAAGAGAAGAAAATGTCCTAAGTTGGAGCCTTGGGGACACACCCACAGTTAGAAGGTTTGATATGGATGATGACCCAGCAAAGGAGGAAGGGAAATGGTCATGTAGAAAGAATCCCAGGAGAAAGAAGAGCCACAAAACCTTAACAGGAAAGAGTATTGAGGAGGAGAGGACAGTCAAATATAGCAAAGACCTTAAAAAAGATGAAGACTGAGAAAAGAGCATTTTTGTTTTTAAGTCTTCTTTTTCAGTCATATCTGGCTCTCCATGACTCCGTTAGGGGTTTTCTTGGCAGAGACACTGGAGTAGTTTGCCATGTCATTCCCAGCTCATTTTACAGATCAGGAAACTGAGGCAAACAGGGTTAAATGACTTGCCTAAGATTGCACAGCTAATAAGTGAGGCCAGATTTGAATTAAGGAGCTTGGATCTTTCTGGCTTCAGACCTGGCACTCTATCCATTGGGCCACCTCTCTGCCTAAGAAAAGACTATTAAGATTTAACAGTTAACAGATCTATTCAAGAAATCCTCTAATAGCCCTCCACCACTAAATCTATGAACTTTGATCTCCAAATGACCTTTCAGTGATCATATTCTCTGATTATTCTGAAACCTTTACCTCAGTGACTCATACTGTAGTGGGTCACTCAAATGTAGCAGAAACTCCCCACAACCTGAGGCTTTTATCCATTACCACATGAGAATAGGGACAGGAATAGGGATAAGGCCTGTGATTTCATGGGAAATTATAGTCTTAGTTGTTTAAAGTAATGATAGAAAAAATGACTTGCCCAGGTCACACGGTCTGTGTCAAAGGCAGGACTTAAATGCTGGGCTTCTCATCTCTGAAGTCTGTTTTCTGCCCACTGTTTGACACTTCCTCTTACAATGTAAGTAACTAAAATAGTTTGCCCTTGGAACCTAAATATGTCTAAGAATTACTTAAGAAAGAATAGAGGAGGAAGGAAGCTTCATCACGATGCAGGTAAATGAAAAATCAGTGCTTTGTCACTTGAGCAAGCAAACCTTTGACATGCCCTCCTTGTGTGGAAGAGAGAATGTAAGCCTCCCTATATCTAGGTCACACTTGGCTTTTATTGATAAATGGAGCCTGACCAAAAAAAATCAAATTGGAAAAGCTTAATTAGAGTCTTAAAGACACAATGTCAGGAATATTGAATTGCATTCTTTGACAAAAACTTGACTGGGAGAAATAATTAAAATGGGTCTTCAAAAAGAAAGTAATTTGGGTTATCAAGGACTAAAACACTATGATGATTGTGTTTTTTTTTTCAAATTCTTAGAAGAAAAACAGTGAAGAATTGCAATGAGCCAATCTACATATATTGGCATCATCACTTCAAGGGAGGGAAAAGTTGATCCAAACACTGCATGAAAATGCAAAGTGGGAGTGGATGACTCATATCTCTGTTGTCAGCCACAATCATCAAGGATTGGGATCTTCTCATTGCCTCAATTGATTGCATTTAGTTAATTCCTCCTGGGACTTCAACCTCCTCCTTGCCCCTGAAAAATAGACCCGAGTGTACAAGGAAGGTAAAAGCAGATTTAGGAAAAAGAGAGAGGCCATGGGATAGAAGAAGGAAAGCTGGTCAGGAAGACTCATGTTCAAGTGCCTCCTCCAACTCATACTGACTGAGTGACCCTGGGCAAGTCCTTTCCTCAAATCATAGAGCAGCTGCTGATTGACATCGATAGAGTTTCTTGCAGCAACAAAATGATCAGTTTGGTCCCTCAGCCCTGCCTCACCCCTCAAAAAAAAAGAGATTGCAGTAGACTGTTTCAGCTGGATTATTGGGCAGCTAAGTGGCACAGTTGGTGGAGCACTGGGCTTGGAATCAGGAAGACTCTTCTTCATGACCTTATTTACTAGCAGTTTGATGATGGGCAAGTCATTAAAATTGTTTGCCTTGGTTCCTCATTTCTAAAATGAGCTGGAGGAAGAAGTGGCAAACCACTCCAATATCTTTGCCAAGAGTTAGACATGACTGAAAGAACTCACCAACAAGAAAAGTCAGCTGAAAAATTTACATGAAATGGGACATAGGAATTCAAGTAAAGTTGAGTAGGCTTCAATAGATGACACAGTGTGATGGAAAGAATGCTAGATTTGGAATCAGGGGACCTTAGAGCAGATTCCTCTGACATTTATTAACTATGCAACTTTGGACAGGGGAGCAAGTGGTAGCACTAGGTTAGAACCCAGGTCTTCTCATATTAAATCAGTGTTCTTTCTGCTCTCAGAGCCGCAATTTCTTGATATTTCAAATGAGGGGCTTAAAGTAGATGATCTTGAAGAATTCTTCCAGTTCTACATGGCTGATGTGATGAGCCTCTGAAAGTCAGCCTGCCTTGTAAGCTGTAAAGCATCCTTGCTAATGGTGCCTTGCCTTCCTGCTGAGGGTGACCTTTTGTTGGATAACCAGAAAGAATTCTGTTTGCCTGTGCATCTCAAGACATAGTGGAAGATGGGTTTGAATACCAGGTTTGTAAACTACTGGTACACTTGTGAGCACAGCTATGAGTTTAACAAGGACCCATGTCTCTTCCCACTCCACATCATCCTTCACTTAGTTGCCAAAATGGTCTTCCTTAAGTGTGGGCCTGACCATGTCACCAGCACACACACACACACACACACACACACACACACACAAATTCAGTAAACCCCGAGGGCTCCCTATTACCTCTAGCATCAAATATAAAACCAAGTTTGGTTTTTCAAGCCCTTCCTTCAATCATAATTTCTTCCTAACTTTTAAATCTTATACTTTAATTCCCTCCACAAATTCTATGACCTGGTAACACTAACTTGCTTGCCGTTCCTCACAGTGATACTCCATCCTCCAATTCCATGCATTTTCACCGACTGTCCCCCTACCTAGAATGTTCTCCATCCTTACTTCTGCCTTCTGGCTTCCTCAGATTCTTTCAAATTCCAGATAAAATCTTATCTTCTGTAAGAAGCCTTTCCCATGCTCCTTCAATGCCAGTAACATCCTTCTGACATTCCTCCAAAATACCTTGGACAGCACCTGGCAAATAGTAAGCACTTACTTACTGATTTATTGACTGGCTGACTCATAAAATGGCTTAGAAGGTTCTTGAATGGGAGGAGGAGTCAGTCAGGTGAAGGCAGGCCCCCAATAGGGTATCGTGTGGGCCAAGGCATAAGTGAGAGATATGGTCAGAGAAGCAGAAGTCAGCATAAATAAAGGCTTTGGCAGTACTTAGGTAGAATAAAGGCTGGCCAGAGAGGCAGGAAATCCCAGTAGGATGGGCAGATAAGGAGGATTTCAGACAGCAAAAAATGTAATAAAATCACTGAATCTCTGAGTGTGATGGGGCCTTAGAGGCCATCTTGTCCAATCCAGGCCTGAATGGCAACCCTCTTCATAACATCTATGTCCAGTGGCCATCCAGCCTCAACTCTAAGAGTTCCATTAAAGGGCAATACACTACCTATCGAACCAGGCTATCTCCCTTTGGATAAAATCACAGTTATTCTTATATGGGCCTAAATCTACCTTGTCTCGCCACTGATCCCAGTTTTGACCCCAAGAATCAAGTGTAATCAATCTAGTCCCTCTTCCATATGACAGCCTTTTAAAAACATTAATATACTTAAAGACAGACACCACATTGATCAAGTAATCACAAGCATTTATTAAGCACATAATTATTAGGCACTGTGGTAAGCACTAGAGATGCTTACATTGTAAATCTCTTATCTGAGTTAAACATTGCATATGTGTCTAATTTTGGACTGCTATCTTAGCTATGACAGTCATGGCCAATGTGCATTAAACTTGAGTTCATCACTAGGGCAAATATAACCTTAGCTCAGTAACTTCTTTTGACTAACCATTGGTGATTACAAAAGCTTATGCATATTATAATGCACCACTCTTATCTTTGTGATTTGGGATACAAAGATGACATATCCATCTTGGCATCTTATTTATTGTTATGATGTTCAGATGCATTTGACAGCTGCAAAACCAAAATTCCCATTTCAGTTAAGTAGTCTTTAATATTCTCAATAAGGAAGTATGTCTTCTTTTTTTACCCAGATGCCAAAAGTTATTCAACTATATGCCCCTTTCTCTCAATACTTTAAGAGTCTGTGTTTCCATGGATGTGGATATACACCCCTCACCAACACAGGTCAAAAATTTTCTGCTACTTAGTATTCTGTCTTTGATTTGCTGTGGCTGAAAAATTCATAATCTAGTGGCCAATCAGGGCCAAAGTATCAAACTAGGGATAGAACTTAAATTTAATACCGAAAATAGCTAACCCATGGAATCAAGTCATTCCTCCCTGCAATCTTTTCCTTTTTTTCTTTCTTTTAATTTTGGGTAGCCCAGGTTAGAATGTAGATCCTACCCAAGGCACTTATCTAAGACCTTGACCCTGAAGATACTTAGCCTACAAAATAGAATGCTTACCAAGATACATGATGACTATCTTCAGATATTTGAAGGGCTCTAGTGTGGAAAAGGGATAAAAATGACATAATTTTAAGGTTGGAAAACATCTCATCCAACCAATACACAAAAGGGAACCCTTACTGTGATATACATGACAGGTGGCCATCTGCCCTCTCCAATGAAGGGCGACCAACCACCTCCCATGATTCATTGTGGTTTTGTGCTGCTCTGATTGCTTCAATTTTCCTTGCCTCTGGAGCCAACCAGAGCAAGCTGAAACTGTCTTCCATACGATACCTTCAAATAGTAGAAAACAGTGATCACGTCCTGAGTCATTTCTTCTTCAGAATGGAAATCTCCAATCCCTTCCACTAATCAATGGGTGGCACATTAAGGGGCAAATTTTGGTTTTAGTGAAAGAATAGTAAGGTTGTTCAACAGTGGAAAACTTGATCAAACTAACTGAATGAGGAAATGTTTAAGTCAACACTGAATTACTATCTGCCAGGGCCATTATGAAATAGGTTTTTTGTCCCTTCTAACTTCACATGTCTATGATCTTTTTTTAATCCTCATATTTAGATATGTTTCAGAAGGCTTTCTCTATTGAAGGAGCAGTGGGAGAATCAGCTTCAATATGTGATATGCTAAAGCCATTCAATGATTTACACAATGATGCACCATCTACTACTGTCTGTGTTTAAGTTTTTGCTCCTTGTTTTGAATTGTACCCCTGTTTTTATCGTTATTTTTAGCTTAAAGAAGTCTAGTTCAATTCCATGTTAAAAATATTGTCAGCATCATGTAGCACCATTATTAAGAAATGTATTGCAGTGAGCAATAATGCAGTGCTAGATGAATTTTATATGAATTATTCCACTCTTGAGAGGGAGTCATTGGGTGTTTGTGCTGTGTAAAATTTTTAAGAAAGAAAATTGCTGATATATAGTGGGATTTTTCCCTCTGCAAAACTCCAGAAATTCAGCACGCAGCAGCTAATGATTATGTTTCTGTTGTGCACATGTCCAGAAAATAAGCTGTTGTAGCATTATTATGCCACAGACTAGCAATTCTTTAACTTTTATTATTTCCAATGTCATTGCCAAATGAAACATTTATGCAAAAGCTTACTATTAGACACAGGATCTTCCTTCAGAATGTATGCTTATATTGGTTAAAAAAGAATCAAAAAAATATGGCCAGCTTGTGATCCCCTCCCCCTCCCCCAGAAGATCATGAACTCCCATTTTCAATGCCTCATGCTTTCTCGACTCATCATTCTCAGTCTTTGAAAGATCCATCTCAAAGGAGCCAGAGTTATCTTTATCCCTTTCCCCTCTAGTTCACGAGAGTCCTTCTTTTCAGTACAAGAAGTAATGCTGTCATTACCAAAGGGATTGAAGAGACATTCCCACTCCACGATGAATTATACTGGCCTCTAGTGGATATTTTCTAGAATTCTGCCTTGTATTGTTCCTTTAACACGTTCATTTGGCCATGATACTACACACTTTAGCATATTTTAGAACTCATATTAAGAACTGTAATCAGAAATCATGGTAGCATTGAAGAATTTTTCATTTTTAAATGGGTAAAACTTTAAATTCCTCAAAAGCTACCATTTAAAGAAATTATTTTATTAATGCACAAATGATAATCTGGTATTTTGAGCTCTTCTAAAAACAAATTTAGATTATACTCATTTTTTCTTTAATAGAAAATATTATTTCACTAACTCTGGAGAAATTATTTGCTCAATAATCACTAAGCTGTGACTATTCTTAGATTAGTATGCTGGGTACTTAGGGAGACTAAAAAGAAGAAAAGACATAGTCACTGCCTTTCTGGAAATTGTGTTTTATTTAACCCACATTTCAACATGATACAGGGTCATTTGGTCGAACACTTTTATCTTACCGATGAGGAAATTGAGATCCCCAGAAGTTGGGTGATGTCTTCAAGCTTGAACAAGTAGTGAGTGGCAGAGCTCAGGCTTGAATCCAGGTCCTGGCAACTGAAATCCAGTCCTTTCTACTGGGCCACACTGTCTTGCATATATAAACTTTATTTAAAAAGAAAAGTAACATTCAATAGCTTATCAAAGCAGAATTAGTGTGGTGATTTTCCTTTGAAGACATTTAGCTTATTACTGAAATCTAAAACCATTTCCCTTCCCAGTGTTTCTAATTCAAAATATCTTATGTCACAAAGGGTTTCAATGAAAATGCATAAGAAGTGGCGAAGACACTAGGATTTATTTCGGTGAGATGTTATTGACCATCCAACTCTGTTGGCCATTTCTCTAAAATGAGATTCCTTTGGAAGAAATATAACACGCGTATATGCATGTCTGTATTGCACATATATCTTATGTTGTATTATGTGTACATGCAGGTAGATATATGTGGTTATGTTTTGTGTGTATATTGGATATACATGTATATGTATATACCTGTATGCATGTACACACATGTACCTATATAACACATGCATAACCACACACGTGTGTATGTTGTATGCATACATGTATGTAACTGTACATGTGCATGTGTACATGTGTATATGCATCTATGCTTGTGTGTGTACAAACCTGTATAAATATTTGCATTACTACATGCACATATGTATGTGGTCATGCATATATACATGTGTGTGCATGCATACATGTGTATATGTGTGCATATGCACGTACACATGTATACTATAAATAGTCATATAAAATATATATGGGTATATATGTGGATATATATGGAGAGAGAGAAACAAAGAGAAAGAAAGAGAGAGTGAGGAGGGAGAAGGAAGGCAAAATAAGGAGAGAAGGAGAGAGAGGGATAGCCACACAGTGAAATCTATCACTGATCATAGGCTTGACTAAGAGATGGTGGCAGATAGGTGTGTGACCCTTATTCAGGCCAATACAATATGTCAGTAGTCGTGGTAATCTGTCAAAAATTCTAGTGTTAAACTATTTCTATTGAAAGAAGCCACTGAAAGGAGGGAAGACATATTGGTATATGAAAGTGTTATAAAAACAAAAGGTATCAGAAAAAATAATATTAAAGAAGTCATCATTGTCTTCCCTTCAGCTTCCCATTAAATATCCACACACACACACACACACACACATACATGTACACATGCACAAACACATACACACACAAAAACACACACATCTATACATAGTCAGACTCCTTGAACTCCTGTCCTTCTACACACAAAATCTCTATACTTCTTTTTTAATGTATAACTATTTGATTGATAAATCCAAGCTTATGCTCGATTTCAAGAATTGGCTGTCCGTCGGCAATTCTAGATTCCTAGCTTTAGCTCTGAAAGGGATCTTAAAGAGCGTAGGTTCCATCTAGCTCATTTTATAGTTAAAGATCATTGAGGCTATTCCCTGTTTCCACTTTAAGCCATTATTATCAATTAAGTCACACACCCCCTTTTTTTTAAAAGGCTTCATTCTCTCTTAGCAACCCCTTCAACTTTTTAAAAGCTGTCACAGCATTCCCTACATATAGCCTAAATCCTTCATTGTACATTCTTACTCTGTTTCATCTTATTTGATCATCAGTGGAGATGTTAGCTATCTTGTCAATAAACACCTACTGTGTGCCTACTGAATACCTTATGTGCACAGGACATCAATGGAAGTGTAGGGAGAAATACAGGTAGGTCTTTAGCTTTCCTCTTTCCCCTCATTGTCTCTGATAATGTGGTAGCTATCCTCCTTCTTAAGTCCAACTCTTTATGTCTTTGCCCTTGATTCATTCCATCTCTGTCATGAATTTTCAACTTCTCCTCCACCCAATGACTCTCTCTGCCAACAAAAATTACTGATTTTTCCATGTCCTATATATATGTGCATATATGATGTATGTGTGTGTATCTCCCATTGCTCTGGATTTCCCTTAACCTATCATCCTAGATCTATCCTTCACTATCATAATTCTAGAAAGAACAGTCTACATTCATTAAGTGGTCTTCTTTATCATCCAGTTATAGTTTTCAATACGGCCTCCATCTTTGTCCATCTACTAAAACTGCTTTCTATAAAGTAACATTAATGACATCTCCCCCAACCCAATGCCACTCTTGGTCCTAACTTCTTCTATAGCCTTTGATGTTGTTGACAATCTCTCCCTTTCTTGATGCTTTTTCCTCCCTTGACTTTCACTACTCTATGCCCATGGTCTTCCTTCTGCATTTTGGACCACTCTTCTCTGTGTCCTTCACTGTCTCATATTTCTTTTCTCCCCCTAAATTAAGGTGCGCCAAAGCACACCTGCTGTCCTGCTGTCTCTTTCTTCTCATGCTCTACTTTCTGTTCTCACTGTCACCATGCTAATTTAGACCCTCATTACTTTTCTCCTAGATTATTATAACATAGCTTTCTTACTTGCCTTCCTATTTTAATTCTTTTGTTTCCTAATCCAGACTTCTTATTCTGGAACGGACTTTCTTAGTCTGACTCCATCATGCCACTGTAGCCTGATCTTGCTACAGAAGGTGGAAGAGGGAGGTTGGTACAGTGGAAAGATCAATGGATCTTGAGTCAAAGGATATGGTTTCAAATCCCATATCTGATGTTTTCTGTGTGACATTGTTAGTTAACCTAACTGAGACTCTCTTGGTTTCCTCATCTCCAAAAATGAAGGAGTTAGACTAGGTCTAACTCTGAGGTCCTTTTCAGCTGGAAGCATGAGATCTTCTGATCCTTTCAGCCATTTCTAGTCTACTGTACCTGTTCAACATTCCCCAGTTTCATTCTGCCATCTCTTTCCCCTATCCCTTTGGTAATACCATTTCCTTCACTAAAATGAGCTTCCCTCAGACCCTTTTGACTCTCCAGTCTTAACAATCCTTTTTTTCAAGGCCCAACTAATACTTTCTTCACTAATTAGAAGTGATCTCTGCACAGATTTCTGACTTTCCATGACTCATAATGTGATTCTCTCTTTTTGCCCTGATATCTAATATTCATTTTGCCATTTGGTCTTCATATCAGATCTCCCCCACTAGGTTCCTATAGGGCACAGATTATACACTACTTCATCTTTAAGTATCATTAGCCCCACAGCACACCTCCCAAAACTTTGTAGCTGCTGGACAAATGTTTATGAGGTTGAATACAGCCTAGGGGGACACACTGACTCTGTCTTTAGATTGATGCTAGGAATAAGGCATAAACCATGAAGAATTAAATAATATTACAAGGAATAGATGAGTCCAAAACAGCACCCTGAGAGCTGCCCCAAAGGAGTGGTCTGGATAATAAGCTCTCTAGGAGCTCAGAGAAGGAAATAATCACTGAACTACAGTAGTCTGGGAAGGTTTCAAAGAGGAGAGATCCGAGCTGGGTTTGAAGGAGTAGGTTAGGATTTTCAGAGGGAAGGAAAATTAGGGGAGGCCATTCAGAGCTGGGGAGGTGATATGAGTACAGGTCTGACCATGCATTCCTCTGCTCCAGAAATATCAGTGGCTTTCTATTGCCTTTAAAGGAAAATATAAACTCATCTTGGCATTAAAAGCCCTTCATTATATGACTTAATTCTCCTTTTTGGGCACAGTTTGTACAGTGGAAAGGTCAATGGATCTTGAGTCAAAGGATATTGAATTTTGCTCCCATTCATCTTCAACATTCTAGCTAAACTAACCTACCCACTCTTCCTCTACCTCAGCAGTCCTGCATTCCATGTCCATGCCTTTGCGTAAGCTGTGCTCTATATGCTGAATGCCCTTGCTCTTCACATCTCTTTCTTAATACCCGTAACTTCTTTCAAGTCTTAGATCATATATTACATCCTATAGAAAGCCCACAAAATACTATTGTTTATTGGCAAAGTTTCTTTGAAATTGTAGTATCCGGTAATAGTCCATCTTTCTCTCTGAAGATTTTCCTTGTGTGAGTGTTTTCCTATGCATATCCTCTTTGAATATATTTGGCTGTTGATCATTGACAACTTCTTACAATTTGGTCAAGAAAAAACCAGAGTATGGAAAAAGTAAAGCCTGCTTTTCGAAGTCCTCTTACATTTAATTCTGGGTCATCCTGTCCTGAAGTAATTAATATATCCACCTCAAGTGGTATTGTGTCTGAGAACTGGTGAAGTTTGCAGATGTACACGTTATATTTAGCACTCTTCATGCAAGGAGCTCGGGATTGGTTCTGTCATCTGGTATTCTCTTGGAGACAAACTCAGAGCCACATGGTGATTCAGTGGTGAAGGCAGAGAGAGAGCCCAGATTTTGAAGGGATATCTAATTACATATAGACTGAGCAGTTAAATTCATTTATATAGGTTTTCTTCTAAGTATGTATTTAAACCCAGTGACTGGTGCATAGTAGGCATTTAATAATTGCTTAATTGTTTGGTTGATTGACTGGTTTGCTATTAGTAATCAAATTAGGCACTTAGACTGTTGAAAATTTCATTTTTCCTTAGCTTTATTGTCTTCTCTCCTCTTTAATTGGTAAGACTTTAAAAAAAGCATCAGTTTGAGATTTTATCTGAATCAACCTTGGAGCTGATGGAGACAGTTAATAAGTAATAATTTCACATAATGATAATAATAACTTAATATCCACAGGTGATTCAGTCTTCCCAGAAGAAAATTATTAGAAGACAGTATTTGAAAATGGTCACTTAATTTAATTGTGCTTACTTTGAATACTGGTCAGACTTTTTTTTGTCTATTTTTTATTTTGTTTTGTTTTGTTTTTGATGAAAGCTGTGAGGATCTGTTCAGGGGAGACTTAAAAAGTGAATAAATCTGTCATTTTGGAAGGCATGGGCTTCAGAATAAATTTAGCAGCCAGTCAACTAGTATTTATTGTCTACTGAGTACCAGGCATTACCCAGTCTTAATCACCGAACGGGCATTGCCTCAGTCAAATCGATATGGGGGAAGTCCTTAGCTTACAAAGGCTAGGGTCTACAACTGCATCCGGGGCCATTTCCAATAATGCTGATCTATGTCTTGACACTGGACTCACATAGCTTTGGAGGAGTGAGTGAGGCTGGTGACTTTGCACAACCCTCCCTCACTTAAATCCAAGTCACCTACAAGTCATGGCACCATCTTCCTGATGTCATGGTCTTCTTCTTGAAGGAAGGATGGGGCAGCTAGGTGGCACAGTGAGTAGAGCACTGGCCCTGGAGTCAGGAGGACCTGAGTTCCAATCTGGCCTCAGACACTTGACACATTTACTAGCTGTGTGACCTTGATCAAGTCACTTAACCCCAATTACCTTGCCCTCCCCCCTCCAAAAAAAGAAGGAAGGATAAACAATGAACAAAAACATGCAACAAATGAACAACTGTGTTAAATACTAGAAATATAAGGAAGAGAATGAAATAGTCCCTGCCTTCAAAGAGCTTATAGTCTCTTTGTGAGAGCCAATCTATGTGTGTATGGTGGGTGGAGGGGGTAAAGGAGGGAGAATGGGGGGAGGAAAAGGGGGACAAGAGAGTAAGAGATAGAAGAGGAGGGGACAGGAGGGGAGAGAACATCAGGGAAGGGGAGAGTAAGGGATGGGAGAGGAGAGAAGAGAGGAGAGAAGAGAAAGAGATGTTTACATATTTGTGTGTATATGCATATTCAAGATAACTCCATGATATGTTTGGGAGGAAGACATTAGTTGCTGGGGAGATCACAGAAGGTTTAATGTAGATGGTGGTATTTGAGGTGAGCTTTGAAGGATCCTGAGAAATCCAAGAGTCAGAAGTGAAGTGGAATGAATCCCAAGTATGGTGGATCATGAAGGCAAAGGCACAGAGAATGGAGCTAGAGTGCACGGTATGAGGAACAGCAAGAAAGCATGAAAGGAAGAAATGCACTAGGTGGCTGGAAGGGCAAGAAGAGACCACATTGTAAAGAGTTTTAAATGCCAACTGAGGACTTTATTATTGATCCTGGAGTTTACCAAGTAGTGAAGTGGCATGGTCAGAGTCTCATTTTAAGAAAGTTACTTCAGCAGTTTTGTGGAAAACAGATTGGAGATGGGAGAGACTTGAAGCAGGGGGACCAGGCTATTGCAGTGGTTCACATGAAAGGTGATGAGGGCCTGAGGTATGGTAGTGGTTGTATGAGTGGAGAGAACTGTATAGATATGATGAGTTGACTGCTATGGAGGGAGGAAAAACAAAATTGACAGATAATTGCATATGGGGCAGGGGGAAGGAATAAGTGTGAATTTAGAATGCCATAGGATTTGAAGCTGAGTGACTAGGATGGAGACATACTTAGAAGTCACAGGGATAGTATGATTTTCAAAGCAGGTCTACCTCTTATACTCATCCAGAATCTTGGTTATGTATAGCTACTTGCCAAATAGGAAGTATTTGAAATAAATTTATATTGAAATGAATTGAATTGAATTAAGGTCTTTTTTGGTATTGAAAATATGACAAATATTAGTTGACCGTCTGATAGAGTAGTGAACTGCAGCTTTCCAATAAAGCACCATCTAATGTGTAAAGTCTGGTAGCTTTTTAACCAACACTTCTGTGGCCTGTGAAGGGTTAAACGCCAGTTGTGTTTCATGGCTAATCAATGAGTTAGATACCTTGAGGTGGAAAAAGCTTTGTTGGATTTCAGTCCTAGGCAGCAATGGGAGGATCTGTTGCTAAAGTAGGCTTTGATTTGCTCCAGACATGGTTTACTGACATTTGCTGAGTAGCTTGTTTCAGCTAAGGAAACAGATCAGGCTTCTGAGTAACAGATTACAGCAAGGTCAGTCAGTGATATCTGTCATTTTAGAATATTTTCTATGGCTGAAGAGCCCTTATGGTAGCAGCCTTTCATGTTGCCTGTAGATGGGAGAATAAATGCAGAAAAATGGTTTCTTTTCTCCTCTAGAAACTCAATAAAAACTATTGGCCAAGAAAGTCACAGACATAATTACCACTCTTCCAGATCAGGGAACTTTCTTGAAAAAAGATCTGGTTGTATTCTTCTCTTGTCCCTTCTCCCTGTGCTAGTCCATTCCTCTGCTGTCCCCACTCCCTCTCTTAGTCCCTCTCCTCTCTTCTGTCCTCCTCTGATTTCCTCTACCACATTCCTTCCTCTCTCTCTCCTTGCCTGCTAGTTTATCAGAGGATGTCATTCATTCATTTAAGGTATCTTTTATCAGGTAAAACTGGCTCTTCTCTTATCTCCCTATCTATCTTGGGTATTGAATCCATATTAGCTTTTTCTGTTCTATTCTTTCTGGTCAAAAGGTCATTCTCCTTTACCAGAAGAGGTCAGCCAGGATTTGGATGAGAGAAGATCATGCCATATGAGAACTGGTATGGGTTGTACTAGATTGCAGAGGGTGTGACCACCTGTGCTCCTGATGTCTTCAAGCTTCTTTCTCAGACATCACAGTCTTTAATAAGGCTAAGTTCTTTCATAAAAATTACCACTTGTGTCCTTGTGAATCACTAGAAATAGATAGTGGTCATATGGTTGACAAGTCATGGAAGGTTCTTGGTCCTACATAAATGCCCTAGGAGGTCAGCAGACCTAGCCACTATTGTTCTGAGGCTGGAATTTCCCTTCTTACACTGACCTGTACTGCAACAGGATCTATGTATCCTCATCATCATTCTTTGCTGGACAGGAGAATGTTTCTTCCTCCAAGGGTCTATCTCCTTCTCTGTGTCACGTTCTTCTACCCTTCTACAGGTCAGGATTCCCCTCTGATCTTTCCTCCTTTTTCTTCTTCATTTCTTCTTTTTTTCTCTCTTATTTGAACAGATGTATAAAACTTCACTGAAACATCCCACCACTTGCCATTTTTTAAAAGGAAAGCATCCTTCTCTCATTACCTGGGTGGAGGAGAGGCGTCTTTGTGCCTGCTTATACTTTGAGGATAGGAAACAATTACTTGGCAACAGAAGAAAGAAAGATCCCAACCTATTCCTATCACTCAAAATTCTTCTTAATTTCTAGAAGGCAGAT